>NC_041360.1:3712675-3902675 GCF_900634415.1 Cottoperca gobio
ATGTTCCATATAATATCTATAAATAGTTTGTTGGCATAGTACGTTGTGCTTTTAAGACTTTTCTTCCTGTTTCTACAGGTAGTCTGTCTAACTGCCTCCAGCACTGTAAAAAATGTGATAACATTAATATTATACTGATGATGTTTGTGTGTTCACATTAGATTGAGATGACTCTGAGAAGACGGGGTTAAAGGTATAAGATGATGTGTCTTTATCTCAATGGGGAATACACATTGTCCATCTGTCGTCAGTCCCGTCAGTCGGTCCCGGTGTAGTTTCATTTCATTCACACATTTAGATACTTCCTCAAATGCATTTTCCCGTGGTTGTGCCATGCATTGATTTAATTACCAAAACCGGCGGGCCAGTTATGACAGACATATGATATTTTCTCACGGGCTGGATATAATTGTGGCCTTGAGTTTGACACCCGTGCAGTAAACACTGAAACGTGCACATAAATGAGATAAATAACGTAAACGTTTAGTTTATCTAATAAAAGAGAACCTGTTCAATGTGAAAAGTGAGTTGTAAATCTAAAAAAAAAAATCGGGGGGGGGACGGGGGACACAGACAATGGCAGGGGAAACACTGATAGCGCTTTTAGTACTCGGAGACATGATATACTTAAAGCTCAATTTTATTAAATATATGGCTCTCAAGGAAATATATTTAAAAATATTTGGCTTTTATGGCTCTCCCAGCCAAAAAGGTTCCCGACCCCTGCGCTAGCTGAACCCTAACCCCTGGACGGAGATTATATACACAGACTGAAGTACACAGACGGAAAAATAAATAAATAAAGATATACAGAATGAGATGTTGTATGGACAGAGACATAGAGCTAGATATACAGACAGAGGCTGTGGTTATCGTGATTGGATAGTAATTGGATATATTTCGGCGTGGATGTCTGATCGTCACTGCTTTTTCTGTCTGAGACGTTACCAGTCTTGTATGTCATTTTTAGCTGCTTTTTTCTTTTCTTCTGCACTGCAACTCATAAAATATTGATTATTTTTCTTTTATTTCTGTAACTGTTCCTAAGTAAAGCTTGCACATGGGTGCCAGTGCACAAGGCTATTAGACAGCGGGTCTCAGCACTGCTCCAGCCCCAGCTTTCCTCCACTCTTCACACAGACATCCAACATGTGCAACTCTGGTGTAGATAAATGCTGCCTGTTGTCTCCTACGTGTTGGAGAGTCGCTCTTTTGTGCAGATCTCGCTTTTCTGCAGGATGTTGATAATAGACAGAGCAGGCAGCATGGAGCAAGGACAACAGATCCATTGAGACAAGTGGCCGAGGGGACAAAGGACTCATTGGCTTCAGTCATTAACAGTCAAACAGCTAAATATGAGGTCATTCTGATGGCTCGTCCTACACAGTTACACAACAGACCAGTTGGGGGATTTAAAATCCTGTGTCAGGTTGTTAATATCCAACACATATATATTCCAATGAGCTTCTGTCTATCTAACCCGTAAATCACTCACATTTATACAACGTTGGGACCAGAGGACAGATCTTGTGTGTGTTCTTGTAGGTTTACTGCAACCTTCATCTGCACTGTGACTAGACTGGTATAGCAGAGATGGTACTGTAACTGTCTTAATTCTTCTATAGCTTTGGTTTGGTTAGTTGGGAGTGTCTCCTCAGAATGAGAGCTACTGTGTGAAGGCTTGTGTGACAGTAACTCCACATGGAACAGGATGCCATTAGTGGTTTGTAAATGTCATCAGAAGCCAATAGACCAACAAGAATGATGTTCAAGGCAGTCTTTACGACATCTTCTGTGGCTATTAGATATCCAACAAACACTGGATATTTGAGGCGTGTAACAACAAAATTGATATTACACATTTTGAGAAATCTGTTCTTATTTTAGACATTTTCATTAAGGATTCCATAACATTGTTTATTGAGCAGGGACCTTTTACAGTGGAAATATTTAAAACAAAATGAAGTTGTAGTTTTAACAAATACTAACCCATAATGTAAGATTTTCTGTTTAACTCAACTATTAGAACAATGTCGTTCAGCCGCAGCAGTCAGGATTTAAACCTGCTCACAGTACAGTTGTGAGTGAACATCGCTGCAGTCCACAGATGGTTGTGTCCCACAAGGATCAATAGTAGGCCCCAAAGTATTTACATATCGCTATATACATAAATATAAATGTTCCAACATAGCAGTGTCCATATCTATGCTGATGAAACCATCTTGTACATGCCATTGACCCAACCAAGAGTTCTAGATCTTACAGTCTGTGAGACTTTCTGAATAAATAAAACTCAAATAGTATATAACATTGAATTATAAATTGTAAACATTAGTTCAAATTAAATAAGGAACTATAACAACTGTAAATAAATTCATAAAAATATATGAAAGTTGAGATAAGAAAACTGCCTGCCTTTAAAAAGCTCAGAACGAGGATACACTGTATTGAACAATACACTATTTATTGAATTGTAAAGTAGTTGGTCTTATGGCCATACCTGTATTATGAACATCAAATACATTTCTACTTTCTGGTGGACAAACTATTTCTAAACAACTTCATGGACACACCAATGTGATGAGATTAAACTAGCCCTCAATGCAATGCAATGATGGAGCTTAACTCACACTAACGCCACACAAATGCAGGGGGGTGGAGGGCAGAGGGTGGTGCCGAAGGGAATTTTTCTTTAGCAATTCAAATCAGCTGCTACTGTAGAATATGTCAGATATGGGCTGTTTGTGTGAAGCTGTCCTGTGTGTGTGTGTAATGCAAAGACACAGAAGTCTCGTAGAGAAGCCCCCCTACGCTTCTCCGACATTACACTGAACTGGCTGTGTTTGGTTGCAGGGGCGGAACAGTCATTTAATTGTGACATGCAAGTGTGTATCAGTGAGTGTGAATCAGTGTTTGTGTATCGGTGAGTGTGCATCAGTGAGTGTGTATCTATGAGTAATAACAGGCATTATGTATTGAATTACCAGAAAACATGCTATATTGTGTTCATATATTGTCATAAAATGAACTATATCGGGATAGAAGACTTTTGCCATTCCGCTCAGACCTAGTGTCACAACATCATATTTAATATTGATGTGACACTAATACATGTGTGCACCAGTAGATGGTACCAGAGCAGAACACTGGCGCTACAGAGAACCCAATGAAAACATATCAAGTACTCTGAACAATGAAATGACCTCAACGTTGATGTACCAATCAGAGAAATTAATCTTCCTTTTGTTCCTCTGTTTCCTTTTTTTCTCATAGATCCAGAGGGAGAAGGATGTGTTCTGTCCTGAACCCAACACAGTTACAACATGCACAGGTACACTTTTAATGACGGGACAACTTCCTTATTTTTGAAACACACACACACACACACACACACACACACACACACACACACTCAGTATGTGAGGGAATCACTGGATGAATGATTAGATACCTACAGTGAGTATTGTGAAATTATGTTTAATCATCCTCTGAAGCAAACTACGAACCTTCGTACAAAGTATATCTGCCAACAGAACATAAACACTAGGATATACCTTATTAGTTTGGACTCTCCCCACTGTAGATCAATCATCATGTAAACTTTACAATCCACCAACATTAGTTTTAGAATGAATAGAGGCCATTCTATGAAGCCTGGCAGGTGTCAAAACAACTTTGTGCGTACAAATGAATAAAGTGTGTTTATCATTCATGTGTATGTATTAGTAATCAATGAATGGGTTAGCAGGAATAACATAACATACTATAGCAGTGAACTAACAACTCAATTAGAATGGAGGTGTCCTTATTTAAGAAAATGATTATTATTCTCTATCAGGACACTGTAGAGTAATTGTCATATTTTTAGCACGTCGCTCACCACAGATTCTGGTTTCTGGTCATCACGACATCAGAACAATAGTTTAAAAAGATTGACACAAGATTTGTAGGAAGTGTCCCCTAATATTCTGCTTCAGGCATTTTCTGGGGCCATGAAGTGATTAATAATAATGAAAATATAAAAAAGTTAATTTATTATTGCTGCAATTTAAAAGCTGGAAATCAATCAAATTCAGCCATCAACAGTTGTAATGATGTCATTCTAGCAGCACAGTATGAGGAAACCGTGTGACACTGTCTCACATACACACTCACTTCTCTGTGGGTTGGCTGATATGAGGTCAACTTGTCCCGGTGGATTGCAACCAGCACTGCAATAAGCTACTGGCTCACACATGGCACCACATATTCTACTGAAGAACAAGATGTCATATCTTTCCCATAATAACCTCGATCGCTGACCCAGTCCGGTGTTTCCATCTTCTCCTCGTTTTTTTTCCAGACGTTCATCAAGACGGAGAGCAGCATGTGTCGCTGTGTTTGTTGCAAAGTGACAAAGACAGTGTGAAAGTCAGTGTGCAACTGGATGACAGCGTCTTTAAAAAGGTATGACACACACATACACACACAGCCACATGTTGAGATAAACATACATACTGGTGTCAGATGGGTTTTACGTCAGCACAGCAGCTCATAGTTATCACATGTCAGGGTCAGAAATAACAGTGCTGCTGCAGCTTTCTACCTTTGCACTTTTCTGAAATGAACCAGGATGGGAAACTTGGTGGTGTGTTATGCAACAGACAGGAAACACTTTTCCGTCAGCAGCTTGGGAGGAACCAGAGGAAAAGCAGCTGACTGGCTGTTCCACACACTGCATGGACAACAAACCAGGATGTATTGTGGCTCCACAGAGTGTAGATAATGACCACATAGTCCTTCCACTATCTAGGATACAGGAATAATATTAATATAAGAGTCCTACATTCACAGAAGCTGTGAAACATGTGCATGCTATAACAGAGGAATTGGATCGGTGCTGCCCAGTGTGACTCACTTGTTCTGGAAGAGGCCTTTTCCACTCACTGGTCTCATAATCCTGCATGTGGCTGCTCTTTCTCCCAGAACCTTGTCTTACAGGATCCTTTTGAAATCTGACTCCAACACTCAACTTTTGAAACAAACGATGGGATTTGGACAACAATACCCAATGTCCTCACAGGGATAGAGAGATCAAAAGTCCTTACAGGCCTAGTTTTATGAGTAGTTGGGAAGTCCTCGACAGTAATATGAGCATAATTATGATAGAGCCTTCATCTCTTATGAATTCTTGTCCTCTCCAGCCTGCAGACCCTCCCCCCTGTGTTGGACGAACGGACAAAGGGGTTTGTGTCTCCTGGTCCTCCACAGATGAAGCATTGACACAGGGAGCCCTCAGTCCCAGTGAGGGGGCTTTGTCAGTGGGCACACCTGACGCTGCAGCTCCTCGGAGCCCCAGGCTGTCCTGGAAGTCCGAAACAGAGGACCGAGGTAAAGCTCACACTTTGTACTTTCTAACAAGAGCTGCTCTCATTTTTCAACATAATTTATTTATGTTTAATGTCAACATCCAAACCTATAAAGATACAGATTGCTTTTCCCCGCTTTGCAGAATCACACAAGAAGCCCAGTTCACTGTAAACAGCAGTCTGATAGCAGGAAGAAGATACATGTTATTGAGTGATAACAAAATGAGTTTGAACAAATCTTGATATTGACCAGGGATCCACCGGCTTTGGGCATCATATCCGTGTAGAGGATGGAGACCAGTGAGAACAGAGGGCTCACGGCTGCGCTGTAGTCATCGGTCAGCAGCTATACTGACCAGTAGCTGTTACATACATTGAGTCCTCGGCCGCTGTTTAGGGCATTAAACAGAGTTTTTCACGGATGCGCCACAAATAATCCTAATGAAAGCTATTGCTTTTCAAAAGAGTCCCAGTGGATAATAGTTTTGTATTTCTGTTATAAATCCCAGGAGGAGGAAAGGCAGAAGGAAGAGGAGAAGAAGAAGAGAAAAAAGACCAGCTTTCAGAGAGTCCCGCCTCCTCGGCCATGTTACGAGCCTCCATCCGTCCCTTGTCTCCGCTCCGTCGTCACAGCTGGGAGCCGGGCAGGAACAACGCTGCTGCAGATATTGACCTCACACAGCGCAGGTACTGGGTTTCAACTAAATCTGATTATAAGCAGTGTAAAAGGCTTTCTGGGTTAGGATTGTGAAATATCTAGTCCTCATGGCACCTCATAGCGTTGGTCTCGAGTTAGCCTTCAAAGGGCCATCTTTCCCAGAGAGAGTAACCCCAGAGCGTCCCACCCACACCCTTTTAATATGGTGGGAAAAAGTCCCTGATGACCTCTAAACAGCTGCAGCTGTCTCACAACATCTGTGTTTTTTCTTTTCTCTCAGTCTGTTGTCCACTGTTGTAGATATGTATGAAGAAACACACTGCACTCCTCGTCTGTCCACATTCATCAACAAAATAAAATATGCAATACTTTATCCAACTTTCATTTTGGTGGAAAAAGCTCTTCAGTGTGTTTGTGGTGTGGAAGCACTCGTTTTCATTTGTAGGAGTGGAGTCTGCTCTTCCTGATACGCACAGAGCGGATGCACTGAGTGTTGTTCTGTGTACAGCCACAATATCTCCTGTATGAAACACTCGGAGTATAATGTGTCTGTGATCTGTATCTGTTCCACACAGCCAAATACAGAAACTACAGCTAAATACGTTTCTGTATTTGGTTGTGTTTTTCTGAATTTGAGCTCACAGGTCCATTGTAAGGAAGTGACTGTAAAAAATGAGTCAGCAGACTTGGCTCAGAAGCAACTGATCAGGCTCACACGTCACATGTTGGCTTCACAGGGATTTAGTAAAACACAACATTGCAGTTCGTGAAATAGGACTTATTGTCGCTGAGATTGACTTCACCTCCATTCTTTAACTCTTTCAGTTCATCCCTCGCTTTCTTTCCACTAACAGTCCATCTGTCCCTTCTTTCAGCTCGTTGAAGAGTCTGTCAGGAGCGCTGAAGAGAGCCAAGCCCCCCCTCCACAGGAGAAGGTAGCCCTTCATCCGTCACCTGCTTCACCCACACATCACTCTGTTCTTCTTCTTCCTTCTACTGCTGTATGTTGTGTGTTTAAGCCAAAAAGACTGAGCATAGAACACTCACTGTCCACACACACACACACACACACACACACATTACTTCTGCTCTGAATTCAAAAAGGTGTGTGTGTGTGTGTGTGTGTGTGTGTGTGTGTGTGTGTGTGTGTGTGTGTGTGTGTGTGTGTGTGCGTGTGCTACCTACCTTCTATCCTGACAGTCAGACAAACATCTTCCAACTTTATAAACACCCTGCAGTCAAACACATACCAATCCAATAACTGCTCTGTGCATATCACAATTTAAAAACAACTGCCCTTTTTTCTCGTGCTTGTTGTGACGGTGAGTGTAATACGACAACTGAGACCCTGGAGTCTCCAGCTCGGGGAGTTGATATGCTGGTATCTGCTCCACTTATCTGCATGCAGCTGAGGGTTTCATCAACAGCAGGGGTCCAGTAACGCTGACTCTGTTTACACATTTTGTCATGACAAATTGAAATAAACTGTAGCAAGCTTGCACACAACCTTCACCAACACTTCCTTCTGTGCTGCTACACATCCTGTCAGGAGACAAGGCGTCAGTCAGTAATAGTTAAGAAACATCTCTGTCATCATAATACCACCATCATTAATCTCATTCCAGATTTAAAACATCCTTTCATTAATATGTAATCATCTCTCTCTCTCTCTCTCTCTCTCTCTCTCTCTCTCTCTCTCTCTCTCTCTCTCTCTCTCCCTCCTGCACATCTCTCCTCTTTCTTTTTACACCTTCCATCATCCACCCTTCATCCCTCCACCTTTTCCATTTCTCCAGTATGAGTTGGTGTCAATCAAACCTGCGTCGTCCTGATCAGGAGCAAATAGACAGCAGAAGGTAATCAACATAGGTCATTAAAGATAAAGCTTTCCCCAGAGGCCAACACTTTAACTAGAACGTAAACCCTGTCCTGCTCGCACTGCAACATCGTATGAAAGGACAGGATGGTTCAATGCTTGTGTTGTCTTCTTGTCTCCCAGCTACAGCCTGGAGGGTCTGGAGGTGCAGAGGGGAGCGCTGTACGCTCAGTGTCCCAGCCTCAGTGAGCAGGAGGGGAGGACTGCAGGCAGGAGTTCACATCTGGACATCCAGGAGAGAGGCTCTCTGCTGTCCCTCACTGAGGAGGAGCAGGAAGGAGATGCAATCAGCACCCATAGCCAGGTGTGTGTGTGTGTTTTATTTTTATTTTATTCTGAAGGGAATAAAATAATAGTGGAAACTCATCCTTATTTCATTTAGTCAATACAATAACAGTATCATCCCCCCCTGTGTTTCTTAGACATCCCATCATGTGCTGTCGGTGACAAACAGCTGTCCTGCCATGTTCCCTCAACAAACCCTTACCAAATCCATCTCCATGGTTACCATCAGTCAGCGCGATATCGATGGTGAGTGTGACGTCATCCCTTCATCCTGTTAGAGTTGTACTCTTGAACCTGTGCAATAAGATTGTTCTTTTACGTTTCTGCTGCATCCCATCACACCCTTTAGTGAGTGGATTTCCTCGATCAAAGCGACGAATCAGCTTCTCTCTCAGTATCTCCCCACTCCTCCCCAAAAATAGAAGCTTCTTTTCTATTGGCTGTCCCGCCAGTGATGAGGAGGAGGAGGGAGGGAGTAAGTATGATGAATGTAGCTGTAGTCCCGTGTTTCCTCTGAGTGTTTCCTCCTGTAACCCTGTGCTCACTAAAACGTCTTCACCTCCTCCTGGAACTGTAGAATCAGACAGATAGAAAAGACACTTCCTGTTTCCTGGAAGCCATCGGCTTTCTTACCGCTCAAAGTAAAAGCATCAGCTTGTTTGTACATTAGGACATCTGAGAACAGGAGTGTCTCCTCTGTCCATTTGACCTGTCCTGAACGCCTTTAAACGTTTTACAGATGATCAGTATCGCAACTTTTACTTTGGACGTACAGTGTATTAACCCTTTCACTACCTCACCTTCAATGGAAAGCTTTAGATAAAACAATGCGTACACTTGCTTGTCCGGCTGTGTGACCACGAGGATCAGTTTCAGTGTGCAGAGGCCACAATGCAACGTGATGCCACCTGTGAAGGTGCTGTGTTGGCCAATCACATACATGCAAGCTCACATTCCTGGTAGATGGCTTTATAATGACAGTCCATATTCTGGACAAAAGATATTTCCAGGAACATCTTTAACCATAACTCAAACATTCATTGGGGGGAATCTTTACTAGATGATCTAATGTGTGTGGCTGAAAGTAACATACCTTAGATGCAGGTGTGCACAATTCTTTTGAAACTGTCTCAGCTAAAATAAGTTGTGGAGAAATAAAGAAACTTTTTATTATTGTTTTTCACTTTCTTGTGGTGTAAGTTGGGATACAATTATTTGTTATTCCGTTGCATAATAATTGTGCAATTCTTATTTTCTCTTAAGAGTTGATATATTTGAATCTAAAGTTAGATTGGGGATTTACTAATAACATTGAGTCTTTTCAGCAATAACATCCACTTACTGACTGTTCATCAGGGAGGCACAGGAATATATCCAGTGAAACTCTCAATTACAAGCAACTTAAATTTTTTATAAAATACACTAAACCGTGTAAGAATAAAGCTATAAACATACAGTATATAAAATATGTATACCTTATATACTGTAAATCATATGTATCAGTGTAGCAGCTGTGGTGATCACATGCTGTCCTCTTTGCTTCCTGTAGGCTTGAGCCCATTCTGCACTAACCTTGGCTCGCTGGGATACAGGTAAGAAGGGAAACTGATACACTTCGATGATTTGACTGTTGTTAGATTTCACATTTGTTTCATATTTTACAGCTGAAAACAATAACTTTACAAATATTGACACATGCTGTAACTACCTTTAATCAAAATGTCATGTGTTACACAGCTGTGCCGCGAAGAGAAATTATGAGATTGCTCTATGTTGGTGTTACACACTAGAAAAAGTATTCAATTAGATTAAAATGAGCAGACTGTTTGCACACACTTGTCATGTGTGTTGAAGCAGACTGGCTTCATAATGGTGTGGGTGTTTGTCAGTATTTCAGAGGAGGAGCCGGGCCCCCTGCGGAGCGACACTGAAGGAAAAGGAGGACCTAAAATCAGTCGGACATTCAGCTACCTCCGCAGCAAGATGAGCAAGAAAGGCAAGGTGAGAACATCGAGTTAGTGCAGTGTGCACGCACATGCAACTGTTAGTGCAGTGTGCACGCACATGCAACTGTTAGTGCAGTGTGCACGCACATGCAACTGTTAGTGCAGTGTGCACGCACATGCAACTGTTAGTGCAGTGTGCACGCACATGCAACTGTTAGTGCACATGCAACTGTTAGTGCAATGTGCACGCACATGCAACTGTTAGTGCAGTGTGCACGCACATGCAACTGTTGGTGCAGTGTGCACGCACATGCAACTGTTGGTGCAGTGTGCACGCACATGCAACTGTTGGTGCAGTGTGCACGCACATGCAACTGTTAGTGCAGTGTGCACGCACATGCAACTGTTAGTGCACGTGCAACTGTTAGTGCAGTGTGCACGCACATGCAACTGTTAGTGCACGTGCAACTGTTAGTGCAATGTGCACGCACATGCAACTGTTAGTGCACGTGCAACTGTTAGTGCAGTGTGCACGCACATGCAACTGTTGGTGCAGTGTGCACGCACATGCAACTGTTGGTGCAGTGTGAACGCACATGCAACTGTTGGTGCAGTGTGCACGCACATGCAACTGTTGGTGCAGTGTGAACGCACATGCAACTGTTGGTGCAGTGTGGACGCACATGCAACTGTTGGTGCAGTGTGGACGCACATGCAACTGTTGGTGCAGTGTGGACGCACATGCAACTGTTGGTGCAGTGTGTACGCACATGCAACTGTTGGTGCAGTGTGCACGGACATGCAACTGTTAGTGCAGGTCACATCATGCACACCAACACCACAGCAGTGATGTGAGAGCCCTGTAGGACTGAAGCACGCTGCATAACGTGTGTCCGTCTGCACAGAAAGGTGTGGGGGTTCAACACAGATGAACAACTGTGTTACAAAATGTCTGCTTCTTTGATTAAAACAAATTGTAGAAGAATGTACGGAAATTATACAGCCAACAGCGAGCAGAAGACAAGGCTTTGTAGTTGAGCTGCAAGTGAAACTAACAATTATTTTCAGTATTGATGAATGTGACGATTAGTTTTCAATGAATCGTTTCAGCCTTACTTTGTAAGAACCTGATAAAACATTGAGCTGTTACAATCTCTTCGTTTTCTGGGTCCGTTTTGAATAAATGTGTCAACTACAGAATGTGTTTTTTCCAGAAATGATTCAATCTGATGGACACAACATCAAACAAAAGAGTGTATTTAACCACCTCATCATTTCACTCAGAGCTAACTGCGCTGGTCTGAAGTCTGTGTCAGCGGTTTCCCACCACACATTCTTGATAAGTGCCACTTTATGTGTGTGTGTATGTATACACCTGGTGTCTGGACTTTGTATGCATATATGTACATATTAAGGTTAGGTGATAACACAATATAAATAATAGATCTGGGAATATCAGGATAATGTGGCCAGTGTTGCCAATTACTGAGCCTGGAAGGCTTTATGAGTTATTGAAACTAATATGATAGAAAACACCAAACTCGGATATTCACAACATGTTATTTTGTCGATACACATTTATCTGTTTCATTGCTTCCAGGAGAAGGAGAGGAAAGGAGAGAAGGAGCGAGAGAGTAAAGAGAGAGAGAAGAAGAGCACAAACGGTCATCTCTTCATCCCAGTCAGTCAGTGTCCTTCCACAGCCTGCCAGCACTGCACCAAACCTCTGCACAATAAAGACACGTTCCTGTGCAACAGTAAGACTCACTCACATATCTTTCTCCTTCCTTCCTTCTAGTTTTCTTTCCTTCTTTTCTACTCTGTCTCATCTCAACTCTGCCACTCTCTCCTTCCTTCCTCCTTTTATTCCTCCTCCTCTGTGGCCACTTCTTCCTCTTGTAGTCTTTTCCCTTTGAAACTCCTGAAGTCTCCTTTACCACTTTTTACTGATTTTAATAGGAATGTGACATTTCTACCTCTCCTCTCTGAGCTTTTTTCATCAATATGTCTCCGCTCCTCAGCTAAAGTTATCAGACATTAATAATTCTTAATACATAGAATATATGCAGACTTATCCTTTATAGCTGCAGTTCAGTAACTTTAATACAAATAACTTAACTGATCAAACTGTCAAACTAGGCAGCGCTGATCAAATATGAATCAAGTTTCTGCCACAAATGTTTTCAGAAACATATGTCTGTGTTTGGCTTTAAAATGAGTGTCTGCTCCGGCCCGTGGGCGGTGCTTGGGTTTGGCTTGACTGTTTCAAGGTGGCTGTGTGCTTGTGTCTCACCATCATAATGTTTCTTTCACAGACTGTGGATCCCATGTCCATAAATGCTGCAGAGAGAGTCTGTCTGTCTGTACAAAGAACAAAACAAAGGTATGTCTGATACATTTATATTATTTCTATTTAACAGAAAAATACCTTTTTAACAAAAACAAAACAGCATACTGTAAATACAGTTGGTACCTTTGATTTGTTACAGTAGCAGAAGAGCACACACACATGTTTGTATGACAGCTGATCAACATGTGTCTTGAAAAGTCACATGACATACTCTGTTCTGTCAAACATCTAACATGTCCAATACTTTTGAAGTTTCACCTAATGATATCGTGTGTTTGTTTCCAGCAGACATTTCTGGTGCCAGAAGCTGCTCCTGGGTCAGCTGTTAGCATGAGGAGTAAATGTAAGAACATATACACACTAACGAGCCATTTTTGAACATGTTGAGCAACGATGGTGCACCTCCCACACAGCAGGACCTAAACTGACATGAAACTAGTCTTATCAGACATGAGCAGAATGATTGATTAGGTGTTGGCACTCCCTCCACGTGTTGTCTGAGTGTTGGAATAAACCTCAAAGAACATCGACCGTCACCATCATAACTTTCAGTTTTTTGGCTGGACCACCAAAAGCGAGTGCAGCTCTAAAAGCGCTGAGGAAAGAAGGCTGACCATTGGTCGTTGTTACTCTACCCGCATAGCTGGAGATGATATTTTAGTCTTTTTAAATGTTTGTGATGAGTTGGCTTTATATTTGTTGCTGAATTGAAGTTTATTTGCAGTCTATGTTAAGGATGATACGTCAGTTGCTGAGAATTGAAACACAACGACTTTGCTACAGCAAAGTCATAATGGGTCAAGAAACACCAGAGGAGATTTACAAATGTCTCCGTTTCATACTAACAGTATGTGGTCTTCAACTGTAAACACTCCTTAATGCCAGGTGCACTGACAACAAGTCTCCGTTTGCAAAGAGAGGAAATTAAACAGAGAATTGCTCCACGATCACTCTTCACATCTCAGTCTGTTATAAATCTCTGCTATTGTGTATGTTTACATCCAGCTACGTCTTCAGCATCATCTGTGTCATCCACGTCCTCCTTATCGTCACGGGAACGCTGGTCCACAGCAACCACTCCTGATGACCAGCTTCCTGTGATGTTTCCATGGAGACATCCCAGTATCTTCAACCCACACAGCAACCTGGCCAAGAGCATCTCCACCAGCAACATAGCAGGGTGAGAAAACACACACACACACACACTCACACACACACACACACACACACACACACACACACACACACACACACACACACACACACACACACACACACTACTTCTGTACAGTACTTCTGACAGTTGTGTTGTGTCTTTCTCACAGAATAAAGCCACTGTCCTTTGTCGGGAGTTGTGGTGTCTGACTCGCCGTTATGTTGCATCACATGTACATCATACATGTCATATCCTTACCACAGCACAGTGCATATTAAAGAAGAGCAGGGGGAGACTTTAGGTCACTAACCTCATCAGACACAGGTAAATGGGTCAATCAAATAATTAGGTATATATATAACCCCGCACACATCAGACAGTTAAACAAACAACATAATCATATTGAAGCGGAAATGGCTCCAACAACAATATAACTCGATATACTATCACAGGAATGAAGTGAAGTGTTGGAAATGCAAGAAGAGATTATTTGGGTGTGTTTATATTTGCGTTCAAACTGTAGAACAGCCCTTATGTTGTTACCTCAGTGACTTCCTGAAAGTCACTTCTAAGAATTACTTTTCATGCTCTGACATTTCTGCAGTAAGAGCTATGCTTTGCGCCTGTTCGTCTGTTTTCACTTCATTTCTTCCATTTGTAGCAATCAAACTGTTATTTTATTGTCCTGGTCTATCTTTCTATGTTCCCTGTGAAGCAGCTGGAATAAATATTTTAGAACTAAAGGTTGTGTTCATGCTTTTGTTCCCTGTAGGTTAGATGATGTTCCACTGAAAGGCCTGAAGTTTCTGTCCCAGTCCTCCGACTCGCTCCATCAGGGGAGCAAAGTCAATGCCTCCACTGAGTCCCTCACTGATGAAGGTAGCATACACACACACACACGCACACGCACACTCACACTCACACGCACATGCACATGCACACGCACTCCATGTCTCCATCACTTTAGAGGACAATGCATTGACTTACATTCATTTCCTGGAGACTAGCTCCCCAAAAGGAAAGCAAGTCCCCACAATGTATGTAAACAGATGTATGTCCCCACAACATGAGACATACAGGTCTACACGCACACGCACACACACACACACACACACATACACACACACAGACTGGAGAATGTATTTTTGTGTGTCTGACTAATCTGATCAACAGAAAGTTGTGTCTCTGATTTCGACGCAGAATCCTGAATGCACCCTTCTAATTATTTGTGTGTGTGTGTCTGTGTGTCTGTGTGTCTGTGTGTCTGTGTGTGTGAAGGTACTGAGATGATGGACAGTCAGCTGATGGGAGAGTTTGAGTGTGACATTAGAGATCTGGAAGCTGATTCTTGGAGCGGCACAATGGATAAGAAGTTCCTGAAAACATTGAAGAAAGATGAAATCAAGAAACAAGACGTCATCTATGGTAAGTGTGTTGTGAGGAAGACGGGCTTCATGTGTGAATGCTCCTGTCCCATGTATGTGGAGATAAGAGTCCTTTCTCTCCACAGAGTTGTTTCAGACAGAGTTCCACCATGTGAGGACACTGAAGATCATGTCTGAAGTGTACTATAAAGGCCTGCAGAAGGAGCTGCAGCTGGACACTAACACTCTGGACAAGGTGATGATGTGCTGAGGAGCACTTTCACCTGTGGACATACACACTAGCAATATGAATAAGAAAGCATCATGAATATACACACATTAAGGTCTATTGGTCATTCTCCGTAGATTTTCCCTGTTTTGGACAACCTACTGGACACGCACACACATTTCCTCACCCTGCTCCTGGAGAGGAAGAGAGCTTCATCCACTGATGGACAAAACAACAACAGCTTCCTGATCTGCAGCATCGGGGATGTCCTGCTCAACCAGGTGAACATTCAAAAAGAAGCAGAAGAAGAAAACACCATCTGCTGAGTTTGATAGTTGACTCTTGTGATGAATTTAGACCTAAAGGTAGATTGTTGGACAGACTGATCAGAAGATAGAGTTTCAGTGGTGCACTGTACCTGCACAGACAGACAGGTCGGCAGACAGACAGACAGACATACAGGCAGACTCATTTTCTCCTGAGGGGGGCATTAGAGGAAAGGCCAGGGGATTATTTTTCTACAAATTGAAATGAATTTAGCCTTCCTCTTGTTTGAATGTTCAATCAATAAGTATCCATTTCATTGTTTGTCACATGTTGTCATCCAGTGAAATCTAATCTTGCGTGTTCCTTTAATTTAGGTATTACAAAGAGTTCAAATAGAATAGGAATAGTAAAGTAATAGTAAGTATATAGTTGTGTTGTTGTTTTCATCTTTTATATATATATATATATACTTTTTTCAGTACATTGTAGTCAAATGTTGATGTTTACTTTGTTCAGCTTTGTTGTCCTTGTTTTATCTGTATGTTTATTTCTGTGTATATCTATTACCTCGTATATGTACGCACTTAATTGGCCATTAAAGCTTCTGGATTCTGAAAGTGTTTTTAAATTCAGTTTTCAGGCTACAGTGCTGATCGTATGAAGAAGGTTTATGGGAGGTTCTGCAGTCGCCACAGTGAAGCTGTCAATCTCTACAAAGACCTGCACGCCAAAGATAAACGCTTCCAGGCTTTCATCAAGGTCAGCACTCCTCTCACACGCTCCTCTCTATATAGAAATCGACATGTATATATATTTAACTAATCAGGGGATGTTACAGTGCTGTGGTTCATCTGTATGGTATTTGATGTGGATACAATATATAAATATGACCTTGGTGTTTGTGCAGAAAACAATGAGCAGCAGCATTGTGCGGAGGCTCAGTATTCCAGAGTGCATTCTGTTGATCACTCAGAGGATCACCAAATACCCTGTTCTCATCCAGAGGATACTCCAGCACACTAAAGGTAACGATGAACACACGTCCTGTGTCAGTGTCGCTTACAAGGGAATGAATCGTGTGGTTTATTTGGAATCAATGTAAAATCAGTGCAGTGATGGATAATAATTCTATATTTCATGTTACAGTTTGAATATGCAAAGGTTTAAGCCTCCCCACGGAGAACATGTGACTGCCTACTTAATAATTCAGTGAATGATGATGGCGTACCTCTCTGCTCTAACAGACTCCGATGAAGACCACGGCTGTGTCTGTGAAGCTCTGCGCTGTGTGAAGGAGCTGATCACGGCTGTGGACAGTAAAGTGAACGAGCAGGAGAAGAAACAGAGACTGAAAGGGAGTCTACAGGTACGCCGGTCTGACTGTAGGGATCAGCTCCTCAGGGCAGTCCACAACATGACAGTAAAATGTACACAAGTGATTAGAATACTCTCTTCTGGGGAGTCTGACGTAGTCCCCGTAAAAAAAACACTTGACACCCAGTTTATCGTCTGGAGTTCAGTGGTGGATGATGAAGATCATGTGATATGATCAAAAGCTCCAGAACAGCTACAACATACAGCTGGAGCTGTGTAACAAATCCACAATGTGATTTGATTTGAGGTCAAAATCTTATATATTCCTGTCAACTGCTGCATATTTGTAAAAAGAATGGACAGATGACAGAAACAAGGGTTCTATAGTACAGCAATGAAAGAAGTCACACAATCGTTGTTTTCTCAAATACCTGCACAGTCTAATAAGCAAATAAGAGCATGAACGCGTGAGGATAAACATACATTGACAATGCTACACACACTAGCCATCACATGCGTCCCCAGTGTCTCCTTTCTGGATGTGGACATTAATTTTTCTGATTGTTTTCTGTGGTCTCCAGTCGCACTGACAGCAAGTCCATCATGAGGATGAAGAGTGGGCAGATGTTTGCTAGAGAGGACCTGGTCAGAGGGAGGAGGCTGCTCCATGACGGAGCGCTGCAGCTGAAAAACTCTGCTGGACGACTCAAAGGTACACGATGTTTCCAGGCTTCATGCATCTTTAAACACAACGCACGCTTTGCTTTGTTCTGCAGAGAGACAATGACAAAGTGTGTAAAGCAGTGTCTTCAGTCCACTCTGACAGCAGACAGGATGTTGCAATCTTCTTTGTGTCTTTGTGTCGCAGATGTCCAGGCCATGCTCCTGTCTGACGTGTTGGTCTTTCTTCAGGAAAAAGACCAGAAATATGTCTTTGCCTCATTGGTAAGTAGCACGTTGTAAACCCTCCTTTTTATGCCTCTGTGCCGACGCCCGAGGCATCATGTCTCTGGTGGCTTGTCCTGCCGTATGTCCATAAGTCCCTAAATCCGTCCTATTCTCGTGAAAAAGCCATATCTCAGGAATGCCTTAAATATTTTCAAATTTGGCAAAACCTCCACTTTGACTCAAGGATGAAGTGATTAGTGTCATGTGTCTGTAAATGCTTTGATTAATGTTGTGATTGTCTGTAACTGTGCCGCTGCCTATCTTGGCCAGGACTCTCTTGAAATAGAGATGTGTAATCTCAATGAGACATATCCTGGTAAAATAAAGGTTAATAATATAATTAGATTTTTGTGTTCATTTTGTGAGATGCAGTAACTGATTCTGATGTGGAACTCTTTGTCCTCAGGACCAGCGCTCGACAGTCATCTCTTTACAGAGTCTGATAGTCCGAGAAGTGGCTAATGAGGAGCGAGGTCAGGCTTCTTCTTCTTCTTCTTCTTTTGTTGTTTTGTTCAGGCTGGATTTTCAGACATTACGATACAAAGGAACCTGTGATTGTATTGATATGAATCACTGAACTGGGGAAATGATGTCATGTCTCCTGCAGGTCTCTTCCTCATCACAGCTGGTATAGAGAGACCAGAGATGGTGGAGGTGTTGGCCAGCAGCAAGGATGAGCGCAACACATGGAGAGCTATTATACAGGACGCCATGCACTGCATGTGAGGACACACACACACACACACACACACACACACACACACACACACACACACACACACACACACTGTTCTTATTGTTACTGTACCAGAGTTGTTTTAGTGGAGTTTTCTTTAGTACTTATGTTTCTGTGTGAACTGTAGGGCCATGCTCTAAACTGTGTTCTCTGTGGTAGTAGAGCCACTCAGTGTTGATCACTGCACATGTTCAGATATTGTGGGATAACAGCCATGAGCAAACAGTGTGTGACGTAAGAGAACGTTTGAACCTTCAGTCAAACAGTGTGTCTGGGTTGTGTAGCAGGAAGAGCGATGTTTCCACTTGTAATGTGGGTGGGATCATTATTGCACACGTTCTCACCTCCCAGTTTAAGTCACATTTATTTCTCCTGCCCGATATCACAAATCACAAAGTCGACTCCCAGGTTGCAAAGACAGAACGACAAAGTGCTGTCTCACACACACTTGTGGAAGAACTAGTGGTGGGTTGTGGATTTACACCCCCACACACACACACAGGAGGTCTCTTGTGTCATTTATGTAATAAAATATATTGTTTCATTGTCAGAGAGCAACAAGAACACAGATTAGATACTAATGATGCTGTAAGAGGTTTGTTTACACCTGTAACGTTTCTAAAGACATACCTTTCTATATTTATATTGTAAATATGTATATTTTGTATATTGAACTTATATAATACATTACTTTGATTGTTGTCTGTTTTAATAATATGAATTACCAGGGTAAATATAGTGATCAGAACACTCTTTACTTTCTGCAGCCACTGATGTAATCAATAAAGCAAGTAAGAACGATGTCACCTTCAATAATAAAGCCCTGTTCTATGTGAGAGGAAGAACAAACCAAAGGGGACAGGAAGCTTCACAGGCCTGTCGAGTCTTCTCCAGCAGATGCTCACCTCTTCAAATTCTTTTGAAGAGCTTTTCAATTTGTTTAGACGGAGAATAAAACTTGTTGGATAATATTTGAACTTATCTGTGTCATTGGACTGTTGTTAGATTTCACATTTGTTTCATATTTTACAGCTGAAAACAATAACTTTACAAATATTGACACATGCTGTAACTACTTTAATCAAAATGTCTGTGTTACAAAGCTGTGCCGCGAAGAGAAATTATGAGATTGCTCTATGTTGGTGTTACACACTAGAAAAAGTATTCAATTAGATTAAAATGAGCAGACTGTTTGCACACACTTGTCATGTGTGTTGAAGCAGACTGGCTTCATAATGGTGTGGGTGTTTGTCAGTATTTCAGAGGAGGAGCCGGGCCCCTGCGGAGCGACACTGAAGGAAAAGGAGGACCTAAAATCAGTCGGACATTCAGCTACCTCCGCAGCAAGATGAGCAAGAAAGGCAAGGTGAGAACATCGAGTTAGTGCGTGTGGCACGCACATGCAACTGTTAGTGCAGTGTTGCACGCACATGCAACTGTTAGTGCAGTGTGTGCACGCACATGCAACGTTAGTGCAGTGTGCACGCACATGAAACTGTTAGTGCACATGCAACTGTTAGTGCAATGTGCACGCACATGCAAACTGTTAGTGCAGTGTGCACGCACATGCAACTGTTGGTGCAGTGTGCACGCAATGCAACTGTTGGTGCAGGTGCACGCACATGCAACTGTTGGTGCAGTGTGCACGCACATGCAACGTTAGTGCAGTGTGCACGACATGCAACTGTGTGCAGTGCAAACGTTGTGCAAGTGTGCCGCACTGCAACTGTTAGTGCACGCAAAACACATGCAACTGTTAGTGCAATGTGCACGCACATGCAATGTTAGTGCACGTGCAAATGTTAGTGCAGTGTGCACGCACATGCAACGTTGGTGCAGTGTGACGCACATGCAACTGTTCGTTGAGCAGGTGGGTGAACGACACATGCAACGTTGGTGCAGTGTGCACGACAGCAACTGTTTGTGCAGTGTGAACGACATGCAATGTTGGTGCAGTGTGGACGCACATGCAACTGTTGGTGCAGTGTGGACGCACATGCAACGTTGGTGCAGTGTGGGACGCACATGCAACTGTTGGTGCAGTGTGTACGCACATGCACTGTGGCAGTGGCCCGGACATGCAAACTGTTAGTGCAGGTCACATCATGCACACCAACACCACAGCAGTGATGTGAGAGCCCTGTAGGACTGAAGCACGCTGCATAACGTGTGTCCGTCTGCACAGAAAGGTGTGGGGGTTCAACACAGATGAACAACTGTGTTCAAAATGTCTGCTTCTTTGATAAAACAAATTGTAGAAGAATGTACGGAAATTATACAGCCAACAGCGAGCAGAAGACAAGGCTTTGTAGTTGAGCTGCAAGTGAAACTAACAATTATTTTCAGTATTGATGAATGTGACGATTAGTTTCAATGAATCGTTTCAGCCTTACTTGTAAGAACCTGATAAAACATTGAGCTGTTACAATCTCTTCGTTTTCTGGGTCCGTTTGAATAAATGTGTCAACTACAGAATGTGTTTTTTTCCAGAAATGATTCAATCTGATGGACACAAACATCAAACAAAAGAGTGTATTTAACCACCTCATCATTTCACTCAGAGCTAACTGCGTGTGTCTGAAGTCTGTGTCAGCGGTTTCCCACCACATTCTTGATAAGTGCCACTTTATGTGTGTGTGTATGTAACACCTGGTGTCTGGACTTTGATGATATAGTCATATTAAGGTTAGGTGATAACACAATATAAATAATAGATCTGGGAATATCAGGTAATGTGGCCAGTGTTGCCAATTACTGAGCCTGGAAGGCTTTATGATTATTGAAACTAATATGATAGAAAACACCAAACTCGGATATTACAAACATGTTATTGTCGATACAAATTTATCTGTTTCATTGCTTCCAGGAGAAGGAGAGGAAAGGAGAGAAGGAGCGGAGAGAGTAAAGAGAGAGAGAAAGAAGAGCACAAACGGTCATCTCTTCATCCCAGTCAGTCAGTGTCCTTCCACAGCTGCCAGCACTGCACCAAACCTCTGCACAATAAAGACACGTTCCTGTGCAACAGTAAGACTCACTCACATATCTTTCCCTTCCTTCCTTCTAGTTTTCTTTCCTTTTTTTCTACTCTGTCTCATCTCAACTCTGCACTCTCTCCTTCCTTCCTCCTTTTATCCTCCTCCTCTGGCCACTTCTTCCTCTTGTAGTCTTTCCCTTTGAAACTCCTGAAGTCTCCTTTACCACTTTTACTGATTTTAATAGGAATGTGACATTTCTACCTCTCCTCTCTGAGCTTTTTTCATCAATATGTCTCCGCTCCTCAGCTAAGTTATCAGACATTAATAATTCTTAATACAAGAATATATGCAGACTTATCCTTTATAGCTGCAGTTCAGTAACTTTAATACAAATAACTTAACATGATCAAACTGTCAAACTAGGCAGCGCTGATCAAATATGAATCAAGTTTCTGCCACAAAGTTTTCAGAAACATATGTCTGTGTTTGGCTTTAAAATGAGTGTCTGCTCCGGCCCGTGGGCGGTGCTTGGGTTTGGCTTGACTGTTTCAAGGTGGCTGTGTGCTTGTGTCTCACCATCATAAGTTTCTTTCACAGAATGTGGATCCCATGTCCATAAATGCTGCCGAGAGAGTCTGTCTGTCTGTACAAAGAACAAAACAAAGGTATGTCTGATACATTTATATTATTTCTATTTAACGAAAAATACCTTTTAACAAAAACAAAACAGCATACTGTAAATACAGTTGGTACCTTTGATTTGTTACAGTAGCAGAAGAGCACACACACAGTTTGTATGACAGCTGATCAACATGTGTCTTGAAAAGTCACATGACATACTCTGTTCTGTCAAACATCTAACATGTCCAATACTTTTGAAGTTTCACCTAATGATATCGTGTGTTTGTTTCCAGCAGACATTTCTGGTGCCAGAAGCTGTCCTGGGTCAGCTGTTAGCAGAGGAGTAAATGTAGAAAATATACACACAACGAGCCATTTTTGAACATGTTGCAACGATGGTGCACCTCCCACACAGCAGGACCTAAACTGACATGAAAACTAGTCTTATCAGACATGAGCAGAATGATTGATTAGGTGTTGGCACTCCCTCCACGTGTGTTCTGAGTGTTGGATAAACCTCAAAGAACATCGACCGTCACCATCATAACTTTCAGTTTTTTGGCTGGACCACCAAAAGCGAGTGCAGCTCTAAAAGCGCTGAGGAAAGAAGGCTGACCATTGGTCGTTGTTACCTAAAACCGCATAGCTGGAGATGATATTTTAGTCTTTTTAAATGTTTGTGATGATGGCTTTATATTGTTGCTGAATTGAAGTTTATTTGCAGTCTATGTTAAGGATGATACGTCAGTGCTGAGAATTGAACACAACGACTTTGCTACAGCAAAGTATAATGGGTCAAGAAACACCCAGAGGAGATTTACAAATGTCTCCGTTTCATACTAACAGTATGTGTCTTCAACTGTAAACACTCCTTAATGCCAGGTGCACTGAACAACAGTTCCGTTTGCAAAGAGAGGAAATTAAACAGAGAATTGCTCCACGATCACTCTTCACATCTCAGTCTGTTATAAATCTCTGCTATTGTGTATGTTTACATCCAGCTACGTCTTCAGCATCATCTGTGTCATCCACGTCCTCCTTATCGTCACGGGAACGCTGGTCCACAGCAACCACTCCTGATGACCAGCTTCCTGTGAGTTTCCATGGAGAATCCCAGTATCTTCAACCACACAGCAACCTGGCCAAGAGCATCTCCACCAGCAACATAGCAGGGTGAGAAAACACCACACACACCACACTCACACACACACACACACACACACACACACACACAACACACACACACCACACACACACACACTACTTCTGTACAGTACTTCTGACAGTTTGTGTTGTGTCTTTCTCACAGAATAAGCCACTGTCCTTTGTGGGAGTTGTGGTGTTCTGACTCGCCGTTATGTTGCATCACATGTACATCATACATGTCATATCCTTACCACAGCACAGTGCATATTAAAGAAGAGCAGGGGGAGACTTTAGGTCACTAACTATCAGACACAGGTAAATGGGTCAATCAAATAATAGGTATATATATAACCCCGCACACATCAGACAGTTAAACAAACAACATAATCATATTGAAGCGGAAATGGCTCCAACAACAATATAACTCGATATACTATCACAGGAATGAAGGGAAGTGTTGGAAATGCAAGAAGAGATTATTTGGGTGTGTTTATATTGCGTTCAAACTGTAGAACAGCCCTTATGTTGTTACCTCAGTGACTTCCTGAAGTCACTTCTAAGAATACTTTTCATGCTCTGACATTTCTGCAGTAAGAGCTATGCTTTGCGCTGTTCGTCTGTTTTCACTTCATTTCTTCCATTTGTAGCAATCAAACTGTTATTATTGTCTGGTCTATCTTTCTATGTTCCCTGTGAAGCAGCTGGAATAAATATTTTAGAACTAAGGTTGTGTTCATGCTTTTGTTCCCTGTAGGTTAGATGATGTTCCACTGAAAGGCCGAAGTTTCTGTCCCAGTCCTCCGACTCGCTCCATCAGGGGAGCAAAGTCAATGCCTCCACTGAGTCCCTCACTGATGAAGGTAGCATACACACACAACACGCACACGCACACTCACACTCACACGCACATGCACATGCACACGCACTCATGTCTCCATCACTTTAGAGGACAATGCATGACTTACATTCATTTCCTGGAGACTAGCTCCCCAAAGGAAAGCAAGTCCCCACAATGTATGTAAACACGATGATGTCCCCACAAACATGAGACAACAGGTCTACACGCACACGCACACACACACACACACACACACATACACACACACAGACTGGAGAATGTATTTTTGTGTGTCTGACTAATCTGATAACAGAAAGTTGTGTCTCTGATTTCGACGCAGAAATCCTGAATGCACCCTTCTAATTATTTGTGTGTGTGTGTCTGTGTGTCTGTGTGTCTGTGTGTCTGTGTGTGTGAAGGTACTGAGATGATGGGACAGTCAGCTGATGGGAGAGTTTGAGTGTGACATTAGAGATCTGGAAGCTGATTCTTGGAGCGGCACAATGGATAAGAAGTTCCTGAAACATTGAAGAAAGATGAAATCAAGAAACAAGACGTCATCTATGGTAAGTGTGTTGTGAGGAAGACGGGCTTCATGTGTGAATGCTCCTGCCCATGATGTGGAGATAAGAGTCCTTTCTCTCCACAGAGTTGTTCAGACAGAGTTCCACCATGTGAGGACACTGAAGATCATGTCTGAAGTGTACTATAAAGGCCTGCAGAAGGAGCTGCAGCGGACACTAACACTCTGGACAAGGTGATGATGTGCTGAGGAGCACTTTCACCTGTGGACATACACACTAGCAATATGAATAAGAAGCATCATGAATATACACACATTAAGGTCTATTGGTCATTCTCCGTAGATTTTCCCTGTTTTGGACAACCTACTGGACACGCACACACATTTCCTCACCCTGCTCCTGGAGAGGAAGAGAGCTTCATCCACTGATGGACAAAACAACAACAGCTTCCTGATCGCAGCATCGGGGATGTCTGCTCAACCAGGTGAACATTCAAAAAGAAGCAGAAGAAGAAAACACCATCTGCTGAGTTTGATAGTTGACTCTTGTGATGAATTTAGACCTAAAGGTAGATTGTTGGACAGACTGATCAGAAGATAGAGTTTCAGTGGTGCACTGTACCTGCCCAGACAGACAGGTCGGCAGACAGACAGACAGACATACAGGCAGATCATTTTCTCCTGAGGGGGGCATTAGAGGAAAGGCCAGGGGATTATTTTTCTACAAATTGAAATGAATTTAGCCTTCCTCTGTTTGAATGTTCAATCAATAAGTATCCATTTCATTTGTTTGTCACATGTGTCATCCAGTGAAATCTAATCTTGCGTGTTCCTTTAATTTAGGTATTACAAAGAGTTCAAATAGAATAGGAATAGTAAAGTAATAGTAAGTATATAGTTGTGTTGTTGTTTCATCTTTATATATATATATATATATTACTTTTTTCAGTAATTGTAGTCAAATGTTGATGTTTACTTTGTTCAGCTTTGTTGTCCTTGTTTTATCTGTATGTTTATTTCTGGTGTATATCTATTACCTCGTATATGTTACGCACTTAATTGGCCATTAAAGCTTCTGGATTCTGAAGTGTTTTTAAATTCAGTTTTCAGGCTACAGTGCTGATCGTATGAAGAAGGTTTATGGGAGGTTCTGCAGTCGCCACAGTGAAGCTGTCAATCTCTAAAAGACCTGCACGCCAAAGATAACGCTTCCAGGCTCATCAAGGTGCACATCCTCTCACACGCTCCTCTCTATATAGAAATCGACATGTATATATTTAACTAATCAGGGGATGTTACAGTGCTGTGGTTCATCTGTATGGTATTTGATGTGGATACAATATATAAATATGACCTTGGTGTTTGGCAGAAAACAATGAGCAGCAGCATGTGCGGAGGCTCAGTATTCCAGAGTGCATTCTGTTGATCACTCAGAGGATCACCAAATACCCTGGTCTCATCCAGAGGATACTCCAGCACACTAAAGGTAACGATGAACACACGTCCTGTGTCAGTGTCGTTACAAGGGAATTTAATCGTGTGGTTATTTGGAATCAATGTAAAATCAGTGCAGTGATGGATAATAATCTATATTCATGTTACAGTTTGATATTGCAAGGGTTAAGCCTCCCCACGGAGAACATGTGAATGCCTACTTAATAATTCAGTGAATGATGATGGCGTACCTCTCTGCTCTACACGACTCCGATGAAGACCACGGCTGTGTCTGTGAAGCTCTGCGCTGTGTGAAGGAGCTGATCACGGCTGTGGACAGTAAAGTGAACGAGCAGGAGAAGAAACAGAGACTGAAAGGAGTCTACAGGTACGCCGTATGACTGTAGGGATCAGCTCTCAGGGCAGTCCACAACATGACAGTAAAATGTACACAAGTGATTAGAATACTCTCTTCTGGGGAGTCTGACGTAGTCCCCGTAAAAAAAAAAATAAAAAACAAAAACAACTGCCCTTTTTTCTCGTGCTTGTTGTGACGGTGAGTGTAATACGACAACTGAGACCCTGGAGTCTCCAGCTCGGGGAGTTGATATGCTGGTATCTGCTCCACTTATCTGCATGCAGCTGAGGGTTTCATCAACAGCAGGGGTCCAGTAACGCTGACTCTGTTTACACATTTTGTCATGACAAATTGAAATAAACTGTAGCAAGCTTGCACACACCTTCACCAACACTTCCTTCTGTGCTGCTACACATCCTGTCAGGAGGACAAGGCGTCAGTCAGTAATAGTTAAGAAACATCTCTGTCATCATAATACCACCATCATTAATCTCATTCCAGATTTAAAACATCCTTTCATTAATATGTAATCATCTCTCTCTCTCTCTCTCTCTCTCTCTCTCTCTCTCTCTCTCTCTCTCTCTCTCTCCCTCCTGCACAATCTCTCCTCTTTCTTTTTACACCTTCCATCATCCACCCTTCATCCCTCCACCTTTTCCATTCTCTCCAGTATGAGTTGGTGTCAATCAAACCTGCGTCGTCCTGATCAGGAGCAAATAGACAGCAGAAGGTAATCAACATAGGTCATTAAAGATAAAGCTTTCCCCAGAGGCCAACACTTTAACTAGAACGTAAACCCTGTCCTGCTCGCACTGCAACATCGTATGAAAGGACAGGATGGTTCAATGCTTGTGTTGTCTTCTTGTCTCCCAGCTACAGCCTGGAGGGTCTGGAGGTGCAGAGGGGAGCGCTGTACGCTCAGTGTCCCAGCCTCAGTGAGCAGGAGGGGAGGACTGCAGGCAGGAGTTCACATCTGGACATCCAGGAGAGAGGCTCTCTGCTGTCCCTCACTGAGGAGGAGCAGGAAGGAGATGCAATCAGCACCCATAGCCAGGTGTGTGTGTGTGTTTTATTTTTATTTTATTCTGAAGGGAATAAAATAATAGTGGAAACTCATCCTTATTTCATTTAGTCAATACAATAACAGTATCATCCCCCCTGTGTTTCTTAGACATCCCATCATGTGCTGTCGGTGACAAACAGCTGTCCTGCCATGTTCCCTCAACAAACCCTTACCAAATCCATCTCCATGGTTACCATCAGTCAGCGCGATATCGATGGTGAGTGTGACGTCATCCCTTCATCCTGTTAGAGTTGTACTCTTGAACCTGTGCAATAAGATTGTTCTTTTACGTTTCTGCTGCATCCCATCACACCCTTTAGTGAGTGGATTTCCTCGATCAAAGCGACGAATCAGCTTCTCTCTCAGTATCTCCCCACTCCTCCCCAAAAATAGAAGCTTCTTTTCTATTGGCTGTCCCGCCAGTGATGAGGAGGAGGAGGGAGGGAGTAAGTATGATGAATGTAGCTGTAGTCCCGTGTTTCCTCTGAGTGTTTCCTCCTGTAACCCTGTGCTCACTAAAACGTCTTCACCTCCTCCTGGAACTGTAGAATCAGACAGATAGAAAAGACACTTCCTGTTTCCTGGAAGCCATCGGCTTTCTTACCGCTCAAAGTAAAAGCATCAGCTTGTTTGTACATTAGGACATCTGAGAACAGGAGTGTCTCCTCTGTCCATTTGACCTGTCCTGAACGCCTTTAAACGTTTTACAGATGATCAGTATCGCAACTTTTACTTTGGACGTACAGTGTATTAACCCTTTCACTACCTCACCTTCAATGGAAAGCTTTAGATAAAACAATGCGTACACTTGCTTGTCCGGCTGTGTGACCACGAGGATCAGTTTCAGTGTGCAGAGGCCACAATGCAACGTGATGCCACCTGTGAAGGTGCTGTGTTGGCCAATCACATACATGCAAGCTCACATTCCTGGTAGATGGCTTTATAATGACAGTCCATATTCTGGACAAAAGATATTTCCAGGAACATCTTTAACCATAACTCAAACATTCATTGGGGGGAATCTTTACTAGATGATCTAATGTGTGTGGCTGAAAGTAACATACCTTAGATGCAGGTGTGCACAATTCTTTTGAAACTGTCTCAGCTAAAATAAGTTGTGGAGAAATAAAGAAACTTTTTATTATTGTTTTTCACTTTCTTGTGGTGTAAGTTGGGATACAATTATTTGTTATTCCGTTGCATAATAATTGTGCAATTCTTATTTTCTCTTAAGAGTTGATATATTTGAATCTAAAGTTAGATTGGGGATTTACTAATAACATTGAGTCTTTTCAGCAATAACATCCACTTACTGACTGTTCATCAGGGAGGCACAGGAATATATCCAGTGAAACTCTCAATTACAAGCAACTTAAATTTTTTATAAAATACACTAAACCGTGTAAGAATAAAGCTATAAACATACAGTATATAAAATATGTATACCTTATATACTGTAAATCATATGTATCAGTGTAGCAGCTGTGGTGATCACATGCTGTCCTCTTTGCTTCCTGTAGGCTTGAGCCCATTCTGCACTAACCTTGGCTCGCTGGGATACAGGTAAGAAGGGAAACTGATACACTTCGATGATTTGACTGTTGTTAGATTTCACATTTGTTTCATATTTTACAGCTGAAAACAATAACTTTACAAATATTGACACATGCTGTAACTACCTTTAATCAAAATGTCATGTGTTACACAGCTGTGCCGCGAAGAGAAATTATGAGATTGCTCTATGTTGGTGTTACACACTAGAAAAAGTATTCAATTAGATTAAAATGAGCAGACTGTTTGCACACACTTGTCATGTGTGTTGAAGCAGACTGGCTTCATAATGGTGTGGGTGTTTGTCAGTATTTCAGAGGAGGAGCCGGGCCCCCTGCGGAGCGACACTGAAGGAAAAGGAGGACCTAAAATCAGTCGGACATTCAGCTACCTCCGCAGCAAGATGAGCAAGAAAGGCAAGGTGAGAACATCGAGTTAGTGCAGTGTGCACGCACATGCAACTGTTAGTGCAGTGTGCACGCACATGCAACTGTTAGTGCAGTGTGCACGCACATGCAACTGTTAGTGCAGTGTGCACGCACATGCAACTGTTAGTGCAGTGTGCACGCACATGCAACTGTTAGTGCACATGCAACTGTTAGTGCAATGTGCACGCACATGCAAACTGTTAGTGCAGTGTGCACGCACATGCAACTGTTGGTGCAGTGTGCACGCACATGCAACTGTTGGTGCAGTGTGCACGCACATGCAACTGTTGGTGCAGTGTGCACGCACATGCAACTGTTAGTGCAGTGTGCACGCACATGCAACTGTTAGTGCACGTGCAACTGTTAGTGCAGTGTGCACGCACATGCAACTGTTAGTGCACGTGCAACTGTTAGTGCAATGTGCACGCACATGCAACTGTTAGTGCACGTGCAACTGTTAGTGCAGTGTGCACGCACATGCAACTGTTGGTGCAGTGTGCACGCACATGCAACTGTTGGTGCAGTGTGAACGCACATGCAACTGTTGGTGCAGTGTGCACGCACATGCAACTGTTGGTGCAGTGTGAACGCACATGCAACTGTTGGTGCAGTGTGGACGCACATGCAACTGTTGGTGCAGTGTGGACGCACATGCAACTGTTGGTGCAGTGTGGACGCACATGCAACTGTTGGTGCAGTGTGTACGCACATGCAACTGTTGGTGCAGTGTGCACGGACATGCAACTGTTAGTGCAGGTCACATCATGCACACCAACACCACAGCAGTGATGTGAGAGCCCTGTAGGACTGAAGCACGCTGCATAACGTGTGTCCGTCTGCACAGAAAGGTGTGGGGGTTCAACACAGATGAACAACTGTGTTACAAAATGTCTGCTTCTTTGATTAAAACAAATTGTAGAAGAATGTACGGAAATTATACAGCCAACAGCGAGCAGAAGACAAGGCTTTGTAGTTGAGCTGCAAGTGAAACTAACAATTATTTTCAGTATTGATGAATGTGACGATTAGTTTTCAATGAATCGTTTCAGCCTTACTTTGTAAGAACCTGATAAAACATTGAGCTGTTACAATCTCTTCGTTTTCTGGGTCCGTTTTGAATAAATGTGTCAACTACAGAATGTGTTTTTTCCAGAAATGATTCAATCTGATGGACACAACATCAAACAAAAGAGTGTATTTAACCACCTCATCATTTCACTCAGAGCTAACTGCGCTGGTCTGAAGTCTGTGTCAGCGGTTTCCCACCACACATTCTTGATAAGTGCCACTTTATGTGTGTGTGTATGTATACACCTGGTGTCTGGACTTTGTATGCATATATGTACATATTAAGGTTAGGTGATAACACAATATAAATAATAGATCTGGGAATATCAGGATAATGTGGCCAGTGTTGCCAATTACTGAGCCTGGAAGGCTTTATGAGTTATTGAAACTAATATGATAGAAAACACCAAACTCGGATATTCACAACATGTTATTTTGTCGATACACATTTATCTGTTTCATTGCTTCCAGGAGAAGGAGAGGAAAGGAGAGAAGGAGCGAGAGAGTAAAGAGAGAGAGAAGAAGAGCACAAACGGTCATCTCTTCATCCCAGTCAGTCAGTGTCCTTCCACAGCCTGCCAGCACTGCACCAAACCTCTGCACAATAAAGACACGTTCCTGTGCAACAGTAAGACTCACTCACATATCTTTCTCCTTCCTTCCTTCTAGTTTTCTTTCCTTCTTTTCTACTCTGTCTCATCTCAACTCTGCCACTCTCTCCTTCCTTCCTCCTTTTATTCCTCCTCCTCTGTGGCCACTTCTTCCTCTTGTAGTCTTTTCCCTTTGAAACTCCTGAAGTCTCCTTTACCACTTTTTACTGATTTTAATAGGAATGTGACATTTCTACCTCTCCTCTCTGAGCTTTTTTCATCAATATGTCTCCGCTCCTCAGCTAAAGTTATCAGACATTAATAATTCTTAATACATAGAATATATGCAGACTTATCCTTTATAGCTGCAGTTCAGTAACTTTAATACAAATAACTTAACTGATCAAACTGTCAAACTAGGCAGCGCTGATCAAATATGAATCAAGTTTCTGCCACAAATGTTTTCAGAAACATATGTCTGTGTTTGGCTTTAAAATGAGTGTCTGCTCCGGCCCGTGGGCGGTGCTTGGGTTTGGCTTGACTGTTTCAAGGTGGCTGTGTGCTTGTGTCTCACCATCATAATGTTTCTTTCACAGACTGTGGATCCCATGTCCATAAATGCTGCAGAGAGAGTCTGTCTGTCTGTACAAAGAACAAAACAAAGGTATGTCTGATACATTTATATTATTTCTATTTAACAGAAAAATACCTTTTTAACAAAAACAAAACAGCATACTGTAAATACAGTTGGTACCTTTGATTTGTTACAGTAGCAGAAGAGCACACACACATGTTTGTATGACAGCTGATCAACATGTGTCTTGAAAAGTCACATGACATACTCTGTTCTGTCAAACATCTAACATGTCCAATACTTTTGAAGTTTCACCTAATGATATCGTGTGTTTGTTTCCAGCAGACATTTCTGGTGCCAGAAGCTGCTCCTGGGTCAGCTGTTAGCATGAGGAGTAAATGTAAGAACATATACACACTAACGAGCCATTTTTGAACATGTTGAGCAACGATGGTGCACCTCCCACACAGCAGGACCTAAACTGACATGAAACTAGTCTTATCAGACATGAGCAGAATGATTGATTAGGTGTTGGCACTCCCTCCACGTGTTGTCTGAGTGTTGGAATAAACCTCAAAGAACATCGACCGTCACCATCATAACTTTCAGTTTTTTGGCTGGACCACCAAAAGCGAGTGCAGCTCTAAAAGCGCTGAGGAAAGAAGGCTGACCATTGGTCGTTGTTACTCTACCCGCATAGCTGGAGATGATATTTTAGTCTTTTTAAATGTTTGTGATGAGTTGGCTTTATATTTGTTGCTGAATTGAAGTTTATTTGCAGTCTATGTTAAGGATGATACGTCAGTTGCTGAGAATTGAAACACAACGACTTTGCTACAGCAAAGTCATAATGGGTCAAGAAACACCAGAGGAGATTTACAAATGTCTCCGTTTCATACTAACAGTATGTGGTCTTCAACTGTAAACACTCCTTAATGCCAGGTGCACTGACAACAAGTCTCCGTTTGCAAAGAGAGGAAATTAAACAGAGAATTGCTCCACGATCACTCTTCACATCTCAGTCTGTTATAAATCTCTGCTATTGTGTATGTTTACATCCAGCTACGTCTTCAGCATCATCTGTGTCATCCACGTCCTCCTTATCGTCACGGGAACGCTGGTCCACAGCAACCACTCCTGATGACCAGCTTCCTGTGATGTTTCCATGGAGACATCCCAGTATCTTCAACCCACACAGCAACCTGGCCAAGAGCATCTCCACCAGCAACATAGCAGGGTGAGAAAACACACACACACACACACTCACACACACACACACACACACACACACACACACACACACACACACACACACACACACACACACACTACTTCTGTACAGTACTTCTGACAGTTGTGTTGTGTCTTTCTCACAGAATAAAGCCACTGTCCTTTGTCGGGAGTTGTGGTGTCTGACTCGCCGTTATGTTGCATCACATGTACATCATACATGTCATATCCTTACCACAGCACAGTGCATATTAAAGAAGAGCAGGGGGAGACTTTAGGTCACTAACCTCATCAGACACAGGTAAATGGGTCAATCAAATAATTAGGTATATATATAACCCCGCACACATCAGACAGTTAAACAAACAACATAATCATATTGAAGCGGAAATGGCTCCAACAACAATATAACTCGATATACTATCACAGGAATGAAGTGAAGTGTTGGAAATGCAAGAAGAGATTATTTGGGTGTGTTTATATTTGCGTTCAAACTGTAGAACAGCCCTTATGTTGTTACCTCAGTGACTTCCTGAAAGTCACTTCTAAGAATTACTTTTCATGCTCTGACATTTCTGCAGTAAGAGCTATGCTTTGCGCCTGTTCGTCTGTTTTCACTTCATTTCTTCCATTTGTAGCAATCAAACTGTTATTTTATTGTCCTGGTCTATCTTTCTATGTTCCCTGTGAAGCAGCTGGAATAAATATTTTAGAACTAAAGGTTGTGTTCATGCTTTTGTTCCCTGTAGGTTAGATGATGTTCCACTGAAAGGCCTGAAGTTTCTGTCCCAGTCCTCCGACTCGCTCCATCAGGGGAGCAAAGTCAATGCCTCCACTGAGTCCCTCACTGATGAAGGTAGCATACACACACACACACGCACACGCACACTCACACTCACACGCACATGCACATGCACACGCACTCCATGTCTCCATCACTTTAGAGGACAATGCATTGACTTACATTCATTTCCTGGAGACTAGCTCCCCAAAAGGAAAGCAAGTCCCCACAATGTATGTAAACAGATGTATGTCCCCACAACATGAGACATACAGGTCTACACGCACACGCACACACACACACACACACACATACACACACACAGACTGGAGAATGTATTTTTGTGTGTCTGACTAATCTGATCAACAGAAAGTTGTGTCTCTGATTTCGACGCAGAATCCTGAATGCACCCTTCTAATTATTTGTGTGTGTGTGTCTGTGTGTCTGTGTGTCTGTGTGTCTGTGTGTGTGAAGGTACTGAGATGATGGACAGTCAGCTGATGGGAGAGTTTGAGTGTGACATTAGAGATCTGGAAGCTGATTCTTGGAGCGGCACAATGGATAAGAAGTTCCTGAAAACATTGAAGAAAGATGAAATCAAGAAACAAGACGTCATCTATGGTAAGTGTGTTGTGAGGAAGACGGGCTTCATGTGTGAATGCTCCTGTCCCATGTATGTGGAGATAAGAGTCCTTTCTCTCCACAGAGTTGTTTCAGACAGAGTTCCACCATGTGAGGACACTGAAGATCATGTCTGAAGTGTACTATAAAGGCCTGCAGAAGGAGCTGCAGCTGGACACTAACACTCTGGACAAGGTGATGATGTGCTGAGGAGCACTTTCACCTGTGGACATACACACTAGCAATATGAATAAGAAAGCATCATGAATATACACACATTAAGGTCTATTGGTCATTCTCCGTAGATTTTCCCTGTTTTGGACAACCTACTGGACACGCACACACATTTCCTCACCCTGCTCCTGGAGAGGAAGAGAGCTTCATCCACTGATGGACAAAACAACAACAGCTTCCTGATCTGCAGCATCGGGGATGTCCTGCTCAACCAGGTGAACATTCAAAAAGAAGCAGAAGAAGAAAACACCATCTGCTGAGTTTGATAGTTGACTCTTGTGATGAATTTAGACCTAAAGGTAGATTGTTGGACAGACTGATCAGAAGATAGAGTTTCAGTGGTGCACTGTACCTGCACAGACAGACAGGTCGGCAGACAGACAGACAGACATACAGGCAGACTCATTTTCTCCTGAGGGGGGCATTAGAGGAAAGGCCAGGGGATTATTTTTCTACAAATTGAAATGAATTTAGCCTTCCTCTTGTTTGAATGTTCAATCAATAAGTATCCATTTCATTTGTTTGTCACATGTTGTCATCCAGTGAAATCTAATCTTGCGTGTTCCTTTAATTTAGGTATTACAAAGAGTTCAAATAGAATAGGAATAGTAAAGTAATAGTAAGTATATAGTTGTGTTGTTGTTTTCATCTTTTTATATATATATATATATATACTTTTTTTCAGTACATTGTAGTCAAATGTTGATGTTTACTTTGTTCAGCTTTGTTGTCCTTGTTTTATCTGTATGTTTATTTCTGTGTATATCTATTACCTCGTATATGTACGCACTTAATTGGCCATTAAAGCTTCTGGATTCTGAAAGTGTTTTTAAATTCAGTTTTCAGGCTACAGTGCTGATCGTATGAAGAAGGTTTATGGGAGGTTCTGCAGTCGCCACAGTGAAGCTGTCAATCTCTACAAAGACCTGCACGCCAAAGATAAACGCTTCCAGGCTTTCATCAAGGTCAGCACTCCTCTCACACGCTCCTCTCTATATAGAAATCGACATGTATATATATTTAACTAATCAGGGGATGTTACAGTGCTGTGGTTCATCTGTATGGTATTTGATGTGGATACAATATATAAATATGACCTTGGTGTTTGTGCAGAAAACAATGAGCAGCAGCATTGTGCGGAGGCTCAGTATTCCAGAGTGCATTCTGTTGATCACTCAGAGGATCACCAAATACCCTGTTCTCATCCAGAGGATACTCCAGCACACTAAAGGTAACGATGAACACACGTCCTGTGTCAGTGTCGCTTACAAGGGAATGAATCGTGTGGTTTATTTGGAATCAATGTAAAATCAGTGCAGTGATGGATAATAATTCTATATTTCATGTTACAGTTTGAATATGCAAAGGTTTAAGCCTCCCCACGGAGAACATGTGACTGCCTACTTAATAATTCAGTGAATGATGATGGCGTACCTCTCTGCTCTAACAGACTCCGATGAAGACCACGGCTGTGTCTGTGAAGCTCTGCGCTGTGTGAAGGAGCTGATCACGGCTGTGGACAGTAAAGTGAACGAGCAGGAGAAGAAACAGAGACTGAAAGGAGTCTACAGGTACGCCGGTCTGACTGTAGGGATCAGCTCCTCAGGGCAGTCCACAACATGACAGTAAAATGTACACAAGTGATTAGAATACTCTCTTCTGGGGAGTCTGACGTAGTCCCCGTAAAAAAAACACTTGACACCCAGTTTATCGTCTGGAGTTCAGTGGTGGATGATGAAGATCATGTGATATGATCAAAAGCTCCAGAACAGCTACAACATACAGCTGGAGCTGTGTAACAAATCCACAATGTGATTTGATTTGAGGTCAAAATCTTATATATTCCTGTCAACTGCTGCATATTTGTAAAAAGAATGGACAGATGACAGAAACAAGGGTTCTATAGTACAGCAATGAAAGAAGTCACACAATCGTTGTTTTCTCAAATACCTGCACAGTCTAATTAAGCAAATAAGAGCATGAACGCGTGAGGATAAACATACATTGACAATGCTACACACACTAGCCATCACATGCGTCCCCAGTGTCTCCTTTCTGGATGTGGACATTAATTTTTCTGATTGTTTTCTGTGGTCTCCAGTCGCACTGACAGCAAGTCCATCATGAGGATGAAGAGTGGGCAGATGTTTGCTAGAGAGGACCTGGTCAGAGGGAGGAGGCTGCTCCATGACGGAGCGCTGCAGCTGAAAAACTCTGCTGGACGACTCAAAGGTACACGATGTTTCCAGGCTTCATGCATCTTTAAACACACGCACGCTTTGCTTTGTTCTGCAGAGAGACAATGACAAAGTGTGTAAAGCAGTGTCTTCAGTCCACTCTGACAGCAGACAGGATGTTGCAATCTTCTTTGTGTCTTTGTGTCGCAGATGTCCAGGCCATGCTCCTGTCTGACGTGTTGGTCTTTCTTCAGGAAAAAGACCAGAAATATGTCTTTGCCTCATTGGTAAGTAGCACGTTGTAAACCCTCCTTTTTATGCCTCTGTGCCGACGCCCGAGGCATCATGTCTCTGGTGGCTTGTCCTGCCGTATGTCCATAAGTCCCTAAATCCGTCCTATTCTCGTGAAAAAGCCATATCTCAGGAATGCCTTAAATATTTTTCAAATTTGGCAAAACCTCCACTTTGACTCAAGGATGAAGTGATTAGTGTCATGTGTCTGTAAATGCTTTGATTAATGTTGTGATTTGTCTGTAACTGTGCCGCTGCCTATCTTGGCCAGGACTCTCTTGAAATAGAGATGTGTAATCTCAATGAGACATATCCTGGTAAAATAAAGGTTAATAATAATAATTAGATTTTTGTGTTCATTTTGTGAGATGCAGTAACTGATTCTGATGTGGAACTCTTTGTCCTCAGGACCAGCGCTCGACAGTCATCTCTTTACAGAGTCTGATAGTCCGAGAAGTGGCTAATGAGGAGCGAGGTCAGGCTTCTTCTTCTTCTTCTTCTTTTGTTGTTTTGTTCAGGCTGGATTTTCAGACATTACGATACAAAGGAACCTGTGATTGTATTGATATGAATCACTGAACTGGGGAAATGATGTCATGTCTCCTGCAGGTCTCTTCCTCATCACAGCTGGTATAGAGAGACCAGAGATGGTGGAGGTGTTGGCCAGCAGCAAGGATGAGCGCAACACATGGAGAGCTATTATACAGGACGCCATGCACTGCATGTGAGGACACACACACACACACACACACACACACACACACACACACACTGTTCTTATTGTTACTGTACCAGAGTTGTTTTAGTGGAGTTTTCTTTAGTACTTAATGTTTCTGTGTGAACTGTAGGGCCATGCTCTAAACTGTGTTCTCTGTGGTAGTAGAGCCACTCAGTGTTGATCACTGCACATGTTCAGAATATTGTGGGATAACAGCCATGAGCAACAGTGTGTGACGTAAGAGAACGTTTGAACCTTCAGTCAAACAGTGTGTCTGGGTTGTGTAGCAGGAAGAGCGATGTTTCCACTTGTATGTGGGTGGGATCATTATTGCACGTTCTCACCTCCCAGTTTAAGTCACATTTATTTCTCCTGCCCGATATCACAAATCACAAAGTCGACTCCCAGGTTGCAAAGACAGAACGACAAAGTGCTGTCTCACACACACTTGTGGAAGAACTAGTGGTGGGTTGTGGATTTACACCCCCACACACACACACAGGAGGTCTCTTGTGTCATTTATGTAATAAAATATATTGTTTCATTGTCAGAGAGCAACAAGAACACAGATTAGATACTAATGATGCTGTAAGAGGTTTGTTTACACCTGTAACGTTTCTAAAGACATACCTTTCTATATTTATATTGTAAATATGTATATTTTGTATATTGAACTTATATAATACATTACTTTGATTGTTGTCTGTTTTAATAATATGAATTACCAGGGTAAATATAGTGATCAGAACACTCTTTACTTTCTGCAGCCACTGATGTAATCAATAAAGCAAGTAAGAACGATGTCACCTTCAATAATAAAGCCCTGTTCTATGTGAGAGGAAGAACAAACCAAAGGGGACAGGAAGCTTCACAGGCCTGTCGAGTCTTCTCCAGCAGATGCTCACCTCTTCAAATTCTTTTGAAGAGCTTTTCAATTTGTTTAGACGGAGAATAAAACTTGTTGGATAATATTTGAACTTATCTGTGTCAACAGCGAGAAAGACGAGGATGAGGGAGTTCCCAGTGAGACAGAAGAAGACCGGAAGCAGCAGGAGAACAGAGCAAAGGAGATCCGAGGTGACCCCCGCCACCCCACCCCCCCAAAGGATTATATTGAATTCTGTTCTATTGCATTAATGTCATTCATTCATTCATGCGTGTTTTCTTCCAGAGCGTCTACGAAGGAAAGACGAGCAGATCATGTCTTTATTGGAGGAGAAGGTCTACATCTTCAGAGACCTGGGCGACTGTAACTCCGCCCCTGATACAAGCCCACCAGTCAGGGAGCGGATGTTATTCATGGCCACACCTGATGATGTCACCAAGGGGGAGCCAATCATGAAGGACGCCCTGAGGGAAGGTGAGCAGGCTTCTGAGGAAGTTTCATGTTGTCTGTGTCCCAGGGATGAAATGTTAATATTTTCCCTGTCGCTCTAGTGGAGAGCCTGCATGCTGTAGTCAGCAGTGGTGTTGGTGGAGCAGGCTGCAGTGTTCCAGTTGGCCTGACCGGGGGGGGCAGTGTAGGACCGGTCAGTCTGCCCAGGAGAGCTGAGACATTCGGAGGCTTCGACAGTCATCAGATGAACAGCAGCAAGAGTAAGACACACACACTCATGCACCCACGTGTAGAAAGAGCTCCAGTGTCTTTGTTAATTTTTTCTTGCTGCTGTGTCAAAACAAACTCCTTCAATCCTTCCACTCCTCTTTTCTTCTCCTAAGATGGAGATAGAGAAGAGGGGGATGAATCGCTGGACCTCCGTAGGACTGAGTCAGACAGCGTGTTGAAGAAGGTGTGTGTGTGTGTGTTGTCTATATATGTGTCTCCACAATGCATGATTTATGGATGCATTTTGTTCCCACATCTCTTTTGAAAAATGAATGTCAGTGTCAGAGTGTAGCTAATAAACAGAGCAGGAATGTATGAAAATGTTTGAGAGCCGGTTGCAGTTCACTGTGTGAACTCACTATGTCCTCTTCAATAATATTATTCACCTCTGCTGCTATTTACCATGTTACTGACACATTCCTACAGTCAGTGTCAACATGAGCTAGGTAAGTAGGCAGGCAGGTAGACAGGCAGGCAGGTAGACAGGTAGGTAGGTAGACAGGTAGGTAGGTAGACAGGTAGGTAGACGGGCAGGTAGGTAGGTAGACAAGCAGGTAGGTAGACAGGCAGGCAGGTAGACAGGCAGGCAGGTAGACAGGTAGGTAGGTAGACAGGTAGGTAGACGGGCAGGTAGGTAGGTAGACGGGCAGGTAGGTAGGTAGACAGGTAGGTAGACGGGCAGGTAGGTAGACAGGCAGGTAGGTAGACAGGTAGGTAGGTAGACAGGAGGAAGAGAGTCCAATCACCTCGACAGCCACAGATCGGATTTATTTCTTTTTTTTGTCAGAGCATTCGATTTATGACTGCTGTCGGCTTGTAAAGGGAATTATAAAAATATATAACAAAAATGTTTCTAATATAAATTACCTACCATGACCTTATTGCAGCACATTATACATTATAATGAACACATAGTTATGAATATTATACTCCAGTCACAACATCGTCACACGATAATTTTCCACTCCTGCTTCAGCCAAGCAAACATATGCTCCAATGTCTCTGCTGCTGCAGTCTAGACACGCTCTCTGCTAGCATTATGTTACAGTATGGCTGTGTGCTATTAAATGTGTGTGTGTGTGTGTGTGTGTGTGTGTGTGTGTGTGTGTGTGTGTGTGTGTGTGTGTGTGTGTGTGTGTGTGTGTGTGTGTGTGTGTGTGTGTGTGTGTGTGTGTGTGTGTGTGTGTGTGTGTGTGTGTGTCTCTCAGGGAGCCACTGCCAGCCTACAGATGTTGCTCAAGAGAAACAATGAGGTAAGTATGTTGGCTGCCTCAACTACTGGCTTCTCTCTAACGCTCTCTGCAGGGTTAATCAAAAACACAGTTTTACTGTTTGAACTTTTTAGCATCCTGTGATCATTTGCACGCTAGGAAACAATTCATAAAGCCAAAGTAAATATGGCACCACCCACTGTAGGTAAAGTAGGTTGTAGCTCAAGTACGGTATTATTTAAAGGCACAATAAGTAGGATTTCTCTGTTGTGTTTGTAAACACAATATTCAAAGTTGGCCCATCTCAACGACACCAGAAGCCACGCCTCCTGACCACAGTTAGGCTGCTCTCCCCCAGATTCACTCTTGTTTTGGAACAAACTTTTTTCGCTTGGCGTTTCACCTCGCTATGTACACTCTTTTCCTCGGCACTGTGTCCACACCATTTTTGTAGCTTCCTCTTGGATGCGTGCTTACAATGTAGCACCTGGTTGCTACGTTTTTATAGAGGTTGACGCCCAGAAACGTCCCCGAGCACAGAAAAATAAGACAACTCAGAGGGCTGCAGGGTGTCTGCAGATACAGACACCAGCACACACTTCTAGTGGGTCAGAAGTGAGGATTTGAGAGGCAGAGTCTGTAAAAAAATTTTTAGGAAAATCATACTCACTACTACGCCCTAAAGGGCTTGTTAACCCAAACATATTTTCTCACTTACAGAAACCCACATCCTCAGTTAGGAAACGTATTAGTCTTTGAACATTGTACTTCAAAATGTACTATTGTTTCGTTGGTTCACTCGAGTCTACCATTGGCTGCCCCCACTGTCTGACTCTTTCACTCTAACAGTCTGAATCATGATGAATGGCTGTGCTTGGTCTACAGTGTTTGATGTAAATTACCCAGCAAGCATTGCCTCAGGGGTGTTAGCTGTGCATTAATGTCAGAATGAAGGTAGAGTAGAGTCATTGTTTGGAGAAATCAGGTCTTTAATATCTTTCTTTTGACCATAAGATCCCTTTTGTGACATAATATCATGGGTTGTCAAGCTATTACTGAAACCTCAATGTAATGTAATGTTGTGTTCCCCCAGCAGGTGCAGCACAGTGTGACACACCTTCACGACCTGCTGATTTCACTGCAGGTATCAGAAACACATCACACCTCCATCAACATCACATGTTTGTTTACCCTGAACATTCCTTCTAATTAATCCCAAACCATCTTCTCCTACCTGTAGGCTGTGGTGGTCCAGCAGGACTCCTTCATCGAGGACCAGCGGCTGACACTGAACGAACGGCTCATTGCCAATTCCTCCAGGCACTCGTCCTCTTCCTCCCTCTCATCCTCTTCCTCCTCCCGGCCCTCCTCGATCATCGAGCAGGAGAAACACAGGAGTCTGGAGAGGCAGCGGCAGGAGGCAGCCACTCTCCAGGTTCACTTTCACTTCTTCTTCACTTGACACATTAGAGCGCTGTCATCAGATTTGTATTATATAGATCTAAAGGATTGTCTGTACCTCATATTTGTTTCAATCCAGTACCACACCTAGCCCTAACTTAAAGTCTAATATCTACGTTCCTCTGTGATTGTTTCAGAAACAGCAGGCTGCACACCAGGAAGAAAAGAGGAGGAGAGAAAAGGTTTGGGAGTTAAAGGAGAAGTGTCTGGCAGAGCGGGAGGAGAGGCTGAAGGTGGAGGAGGAGCAGACCAGGAAGAGGCGTCAGGAGCTGATGGAGGAGAGAGAGATGCTGCAGAGGAAGAAAGAGGAGTACCAGGGGGAGCTGGAGAGGCTGAGGGAGGCACAGAGGAGGCTGGAGAGAGACAAGGAGGCTGTGAGGAGAGACACTGAGCAACTGGAGGCCCTGCAGAGAGACAAGGTCAGAGTCCACTCATCAGGCAGGCTAATGAAGCTTTGAATGTAAACGGGGTCAAAACCCCCATGTTAGCCCAGTGTTGTAGTCAGACAGAGGTGCAGCTCCTCTGGTCCTCTCTGATTCTCGCTGCTCTCTGGCTGAGCCCACCTAACACCACAAAGTGCAAAGAGTTTAAGCAGTAAGTTGTCCCACAATGACGACTGACAGGAATCAGTGTTTGTATACACACACTGGTTTGAGAGGCTGAAAACAGCTGTGTGGGTGTATAGTGAACTTTGTATATATAGAAGATAAAGTGCTGCTTATTACACAACCTGTTACTTCTAGCCTTGTGTCCCTTTATTAGAGAGTTCATCGAACTGTCCCATTCTGAAATGTATTGGAAGAAACCACAGCCATGCAAGATAACAGAATTCCTCACCGACGTACTTTATTTAGGTGTATTACCATAATATGACTTACTCAACAAGTATATGTGTAGACCTTGTGGACTGGACATTATAATATGGTGACGTAGTGCAACTGTGACCTGTTTTTTAGTTATGATGGATCATTAGTTGCATTCATGTGTGCATCAACTGTTAGAATATAAACAGTTTGTTTGACCTTCTGACTGCTCGTGTTTCTGACCTGTTGTCACTGTGTTCCCAGATCTAAAATATCTAGTTATTAATGTTATCAATACTAATGCAAGCGTTGGCCAATGTGTTAAAATTGTGCGAGCAGCGGAGCTTCGTAAAAAACACATTTAATTCAACCTCGACATAAATAAATACAACTCACCAAGGCCGTCTTGGTCAGTCTTTATACCAACTCTGGTTTGTTGGAAATAAACCCTTAATTCACAGCTGAGCAGCACTTCTCACTCACTCGTCAGACGCAGACCATTAAATTAGCTAAATAGAAATCATCCAAAAAAAGCAACTGGCGATGTACTCAGCCAATCCCCGATATCCGATGTATTCGTACAGTCGCCCGACCTTAGCCACAGCTACAACAGCAACACTCAAGTTGTAAGACCTTTAGTTTTAGTGAGAGTTCCAGGTTGAATGATTGACGGATTGTAACTTGTAAAAAATGAATTGATAGAACAAATGTTAAACTAGAAGGGCACTCGGAGAGCTCAGACCTCCGCCAAGGCCGCTTTCATAACTGAACAATAATAAATGCATCTGCTCCGTGATTCAGATGTGCCCCAAACTTGGTAGCCGGTAGTCTTTCCCTAATCAGACAGACAAAACATAACCTCCTTGGTGGAGGGGATGAACAAGAGAACAAAACGCTGGCATGATGTGTATTTTAGCTTGACAAGGATACAGAAATAAACCCATTCAACATCCACACCACAGGACGACCTCATGGGTCAAGACTGATGACATTGTAATACTGCCCATAAGAATGTCTCTGTAATATGAGATATCATTTCGATTAGTTGATTTACTCAACAGATCTGTAAAAACTGAGTTTCTTCACAAAGAATCCTGCAAAAGCACCACTTTAAAACTTGGAATAAGTCATTCAGGATATAAAAGTATGAAATCCACCGATGTACTAAAGAATGTTAGCCGACTAAGCTCAAAACGGGCGGTCAGTGGACTGAGAGGGAGCAGCCCTGCTTCACACAGAAGACCCTGTTGATGGAGTGTGTGAGGTTAACGACCCCCACAGTACTGCAGCTTCACTATCAGTGTGCTGAACATCTGTGCTGAGGTGATCTCAGTGTACATCATGGTGAGAAGTCTAACCACTAGAGGTCTTGTGAGTGACCTCATGTCTGAATGCATCACTTACAGTCGACGCAGCTTCAGCGGTACCAGCGGACCCCCTCCACCACCTCTGACGACTCCATAAGGTTCCACAGCACCGGGTCTCTGGATCTAGATTCAAAAGAGGCAGCAGAACAGCTGAAAGGGGTAAAAATAAAGTCCTCATTAGAAAAGGATTTACAGAACAGACCAGTGTGTTTGTTGCACTTTATTTGTTGCTGTATGAGTCCGAGAACAAGAACATCCCTTTTTTCATTTACAGGTGGAGCTCTCCTCCTCTGTCCCGACCAAAGAACCATTCCTCCGCATCGGATCCAAGAGGATAGGCAAAAACTTTAACCCCTTCTCCTCGTCCTCCTCCTCTAAGTCTCAGGGAGCAGAGAAGGACTCGCAGCTGCCCACCAGACTGCTCCAGCTGGCTAAACCCAAAGAGAAGAAAGACAAGAGGAAGAAGAAGGGCAAAGGAGAGCAGACGCAGGCGGGTACGTTGAAAACAATATATCGATAATCTTAATTGTTATTTGAGACAAATGTTGGAGTATGAAATGTGCTTTATATGACAGCTTCCCTTGGAAAATCTTTAATCATCTCTGCTCACGTCCCCTCAATGTTAAGAGATACTTTTGGGAAATAAGCTATTTGCCTTCCTGCTGAGAGTTAGTGTCAGGTTGATACTAATGTCGTGTCTGTGCGGTAAATGTGACGCTACAGCCAGGAGATCGTTAGCTTAGCTTAGCATAAAGAGTGGAAACGGGGGGGGGGGGGGGGGGGGAGAAGCTAGCAATGTCTCTGTCCAAAGGTAAGAACATCCACAGCTCTTAAAAATCACTAATTAACATGGTGTATCCTGTTTGTTCAATTAGTACAAAGAAATGTGTAAAAAAACAGCAGATTAGACTTTTACAGGAGTTTCTGTGCCAGACTATTTCTTAACCAGATTATTACATGTGTCTTTCTGTCTCTTTAGAAAGCAAAGTTGTAGTGATGTCGGATCCTCAGAATGATGGAGACATCTTCTTCTGCTGAGGACCTGGACCATGAACCTTCCTGAGGAGCCAGACAACTGGCCCGTGCAGCAAACAGAACCCCTCATCTCTATTTGGATATCAAATGTCCGACCTCTGGACACTGTCCCTGCCCCTCCCATTGTGCACCAGAAGCCAGCCAGGTTCTCTGACTTACTTGCATGTGTCCCAGGTAAACAAAAGTCCTGACCTCCTCCCAGACACACCAGGAGAAGTGATGGTGAGGACTTTAATCGACAAATGTGCCAACAATCTTTCCCCTGCAAGCTTCCATCAGTTAGAGATGTGATGCAAAGCCAAGGAGGATCAATGTGAGGAACACAAGAGGAAACTAGATCATGTGATAGACCATGTCACATGGTACTTCAGGGCTTTAAAATGTAGCTTTAACATAAACCAATAATGAGTGCCATTTCTTTCAAGTATTGCTGATGCTAACTTTGAATGCTTGTGGTGCTGGTGACTCCTCAGCTTCAGTGAACACTTACCCAGGCTGAACAACTCGAGGAACTTGTAATCTAATGTGTGATTTGCGTGTCCCCACATTTGCTTTTAACTCCAGTTTTATCAGTCAAGCTGTCAAAAAAAGACATACGAGGACGTAAGAGATGCCACACCACATGGTGTGTGTGTGTGTGTGTGTGTGTGTGTGTGTGTGTGTGTGTGTGTGTGTGTGTGTGTGTGTGTGTGTGTGTGTGTGTGTGTGTGTGTGTGTGTGTGTGTGTGTGTGTGTGTGTGTGTGTAACCCCTGCATGAGTCTCATTCCTCACGGCCCACACTGTGTGCTGAGGTCAGTGTGTGGCCACAGACCTCCAGACACAATCAATCAGTGACACGTCAGTCACAGAGAGAGACAGGCTGAACACTCAGTGCTCTTAGTGCCTCATACAGTCTGAAATGACTCGTGCGCATATCGCTGTTCTCAGATAATCATCTCCGATCTGTAGAAATTTATCGTCTGTGGCTCGTACAGACTCAGTGTGACAATCACTGCAGCTCAACAGGATCAGGAATACAAAGATTTTAACATGCACTTTATATACATGAGTATTTTAGTCTGTCATTTCCCAAATAATTGAATCAGAATTGTTTTCCAGTAATCTGGTACTAATTACAGGGAAAATAGGAAGATCCTTGAAAGATGAGTGTGAAGTGTCCACTGAAGCCGGCCCGCTCCTGATGAGCAGGTTGGCCCGTCAGTGTGTCAATATGTGTGTGAATGGGTGAATGTTGGCATGTGTTGTAAAGCGCTTTTTAACTTAAAATTAATTCATTGTTGTTGTCTCTTCGTCAAAGCCCCCAAAATCCTGAAAGATTCTATTTTTTAATCTTGCACACAAGTTTTTATCTTGTGCTGGGATGAGTGTCTGTCAGGACTGTGGGGGCTCCGTACTGTATGTATGCTCGCTTCTACATTTCACATAGTTCCACAGTTTTGCATGTCCATTTAATTAAAATTAATTAATTAAGTTAGTGTTTAATTAATGAAATAAAGTGTACCAATTGAACTTTGGTTTCCCTATAATTAGTATGACACTGTTCTTTGTAGTAAATGACTATTTGGAAATGACAGAATTGTAAAAGAAAGCATTACCCATGAGAGCAGCACTCTCACAAGTAGTTATTATAGAATGCGGACTTGAGATGATATGATCATGTTATTGTTTTATAAACTTCTGCGGTCAGAATGAATGATTACACGCACATTTGAATGAAAAACAAACAAAAGGAGTTGGTAGTTGTGTATTGTTTACACATTTGAACGGCGTTTCTCATTGAACATCAGTTTGACTGAACGTTTTATTCTTGACTTTGGAAACATGAGTTATCTCAACATCCACTGAGCAGCTCTTCTGGAGCTTTTCACCACATCTCACGGCCTTCATTAGCAGATTGAATTTACTCGGTCACCATGGAACTGTAGATTTTCAAACCTTCCATGATTCTGAGCACCTTAACATCAATGTTGATGTAAATCAGTTTGGATTATTTTATTAGTCATTTTACTTTGTGATAAATGTTGATTATTAGAACCCAAAATATATGGCCCAGTCCTACTGTTGTAGAAAGTCTTTAAATGAGCGACAATCACTGAGTTTACGTTTACTGTACGAGAAGTCATGTAAGAAAAGTATTCTAAGTTACACTCACTGTCACACGGATCATTACATTACATTACAGGTCATTTAGCAGATCAATAGTCATCATTGTAGACGGACACAGAGTTCCTGACAGTTGGTAATACTGTAGATTGTCTCATAGTGGCTGGAGACTTTATTTCTCTCAGCTGAAGAGAGAAGCAGCCTTTATTTCTTGTTTTCTGATCCTCTTCCATTCGTCATGTTAGTTTGCATCACATTCAAATCCTTCAGGAGTCAAGTGTGTAAAGTCTCCTTCCTTTCCCTGAAGGGCTTTTATTTTGAAACAAAGTAGTATATTTACTGTATTTCTTTTAGTTGTTTTTTCACACCCAGCCATTATTTGAGAATGTGCAGCATATACCAAAGCCAGATTTAATCTAGAGTCTGGGATGTCATGCTTTTATTTTGGAAGAACAATCCTGAATTACCTGAGTTGAATATAGTGCATGTCTTTCGCTGTACAGCCCAGCCGGTACACAGTGGACGTCCTGAGGCTCGTATTCATCCACGATAATAACTCCTGGCTTTACACCACATTGATTTTTTCCTCCTATTCTCTGCAGAGAAGTGATTCATAGGAAGCAGCAGTCTGAAGAATAATATTTGATCCTGCCTTGCTGCTGAGAGGAGCAGATTTCTACTGAAACTGAGAGTACAGTAGCCCGTCTCCTTTTCAACTCACAATTCTCTGCAGTTCCCCCTCTATGCTCCCCTCTCACGCTCCCTGTTGCGTGTGATCTGCAGCAGTGGTAGGTCTTCTGATTCAGAAGCTAAAAACACAGGGAGGTTCCTTTGGAGACTTATTCATACTGAAGAAGCCAAAACCAGTTCCTTTAACAGCAATATTTGTCTACAGTATCACACAGCCTTAATAGACTTTTTTTTTATACATTAGTGCCTTAAAGTTTTGTGCTACAGCATACAGATCTGCTCTGCAAATAAGATGCCATATACTTTCTTTTGAAAAGGATATTTAATAGTTTTTGGTTTCATGATAGTGCCCCCTGCCTGTGCATTAACCAGTCACAATGACATGGTTCTCCGTCGCCAAAGAACTTCATTTAACACTGTAATTGCTTAAGGCTTAAAGCAGTCAGAGACGCACCACGAACAGAGCTACAGACCTTTGAACAACAACCTACTCTCCTTCTCACACCTTGGTTTGAAGACCAGAGAGCTGATTGGCTAGCTGTGGCTCACAGCTTTCAAATGTACCTGCAAATATCAACATTAGCCAGTTTACATGCTGAACCGTGTCGTTGTTATTCTTAAACTCGCTGCCAACAATTCACTATCTGTCCTTAGCTTTTAAGCTACATTTAGCAGCAGCATTACATGGTGTCTAGCTCATTTCAGTGATAGAAATATAATAAAACACATTTAAAATCACTTTGATATGCAAAAAGAAGGCAGATTGTTATTTTCGTTGGACTGAAATACGGATTTAGCCATGCACATACGAGCAGGAGATGACATGTTGTGAGTGGATCAGAAAAAACAAACAAAGAATTACCAAATTTAAAGAGAAAGGTCTGAGATGTGAGATCACAAACCCTGTTAATTTATTACTTTTTGTGTTGGACCAGGATGTGCCGCAAGTCATTTTATGACTATGTTTCTAATGACTATTGAATGATTCTTTTTTTGTTAATTATTATTCCTACATGGTGTTTGTCACATTTGGTGTAATGCTATTTCTAAATTCAACAACTTAAGCTGTCTGAAACATTAGAACAAAAACCCATAATTTCTCTTCTTCAACTCTGTTCTACATGGGAAGCTAAAGGCACAAAGGACTCATTCCTGGGATGTTTCCTTAGTTTCCCCTTATATAGTTATACAGTTCATTATGCAACATGAAGCCTTTGGATGCCTGAAACAAAATAAGCTAAATCACAGAAACAATGTTTGAACATAGTTTAGTGGTGGAGGTGCTGAGGCCTGCTTCTCTCCTCCACATTGTTATCATTCAGCGTGCACTAGAAAAACCATTAATAAGGAATTTTTTTAACTCCCATTAAACCTTACAGTTTTTGCACTGTGAGCTTTTTGAAATGTATTTGTACTAAAAAAAACAAAAGGTACAACGTTTATTTTTTCTCATTTTATGTACAAATAAAAAAGGGCAAAGCAACACATTTTGTAAATATGTTTTATGTACAAATTTGAACTTCAGAAGTACTGATAACTATGGATTTTGTTTAGTTGAATGATTGTTTTTGTTTTTTAAATAAATAATAAAGCTTTATTTATCTGTCCTCTTCCTGTTTTGAAAATGTACAGTAATTTTCTCTCAATAAATAACTACGCTGTTTGTCATGTGACGTATGTTGTGTGGTTCTTTTGATGGAGGGGGGGGGGGAATAACAAAATGCAGGAAGAATGAACGGAAAATTACTCAAAGGGTTAAAAATAACTGATCTGGTGTGAAATGAGAGAGAAGAGAATATGTCCATTAAGAACTTCTTTGAATGGTGCGGTCGGGGTTTCAATTTGGACAAGAGCTCACTACTTCACTGTGAAAATGGGAAACAACGTTTGAACATGTGGTCAAACTCTCGCCTGTGGTTGAAAAGCGCTATCGGCTGTTATTCCCAACACCTGGGATCTTCATGCGAAATTAATTTGAAATAGACAGTCTTTACCAAATGACTGTCTGTTGTTGATCTGTTCCAGGAATGGGCTCCATGTTTTCAGGAACAAGTCTAGGCGCCCTGGGAGTCTGAATATGATTTATTCATAACCTGCTATGTTTAACATTACAGTAGTTTGACTGTGTGCCAATTTTCCCGTGAAAGACTAATCAAGTGATACAACGTGTTACCAATAGATTTTCGACAATACTGTATAATTGTATTTACTATTTTAAGTAATGCTTAACCACCCTAAATTAAGTGTTTATTGTTTTCATACCTGAGGAGACCCATCTGAATGTTCATCCATTGCCCAGTGATCCAGCAGAGGTTTTCCATATGGGCATTACCTCAGATAGGGTCCAGTTCATTTTGTAGCCAGATATGCTGGAGAAACTATCAAAGAGCCAATTGTCGGGACAGTGGTTTGTAGGTTGCACTAGACCAATAGTATATAATCTGTATAAGAATAATTTGTGCTCATACTGTGCTGTCATATATAAAAGTATCTGAGATGTCATGGTCACCATGCTGATGCTGGTACCAGCTTTTGTGTGGCTTGTTGGTCTGAGGGTATGATTCTCGCTAAGGGTGCGAGAGAACCCAGGGTCAACTCCCCAACGAGTACTCAGTGGAAATACAGCGCATTTAATCAGGTATACGAAGACGTTGCTCTTGTTCTACCAGTCGATTTGTGTTATGAATCTCAGGTATGGTGATGAGATAAGAATGGAACTGTGGATATACCTAAGCCACCAACATGACTTCCTTACACTGGATCTATCTCATCTTTAGGGAGAGTTTAGCAGCTCAGATATCCTTAAGAGGAAGTGAGAAAATAACTGTGCACACCCAGAACATACTGAAAGAGCTGCAAGGATACCCAAAGAGCTGGGGGAAGCAGAAGTGGAGGAGAGCATCGGGGCGACTTTGCCTGAGCCTGCTTCCATTGTGACCTGACCTGAATAGCTGAGGAAAATGGATGAATGTATCCAACAGTGGAAACTGGGAAAACTGTTCACTGAGACCATTTCTCAGCGTAGCAGCCTTGTAGGCCTAGAATACGTCTTTTGTGGCTCGTTGGTCAGGGAGTTTTCTTTTAGGGTGCAAGAGGTCCAAGGTTCAAATCTTGGACAAACTCACATCGCTGTGGCTGTGTAGTTTTGTGGTAGGTTATATAATATGAATTATGATGCAACCTGTTTACCTAATGGGAACATTCCTAGAGCGTTCTTTAAAGGTTGCAAAAACTATAACCAAACTAGAATCTTTAGGGAATGAAAGTATTTAGGCTTACACCATTTTAAAGTTGCCTTCTAATAGACCAGCAAATCATGTGAAACTGAGCACTGCATGATCCACCTTTAGTTGTTGCTGCATATTGTAGCCCACATTAGATTTTCTTACACCAGGGGGCAACGTTGATTTATGCTTTAAAGAAAAAAGACAAGGGAGAAAAATAAGATGTTGTCTGGCATTTTATCATCAATGAAAAAATGACACCTTGCGGTGCATAAGTAAAGCAGACCTCATCTTTGCTGCTCACATCTTGAGTGGTTTTTTTTATCACCTGCTGGGTTCTTAGTTGTATTATTGTAGGTATGTGTTTTAAAATAATGTACTATGTCAAGCGCCAACGTGCTATTGTTTTGCTGCCGCCATTATTATCAGCTCTCTACTTTAGCTGATTGGTTGATACAACTGTCGAAATCTCGCCTACTTTGAGTTGACGAGCTTGAACCAAGAGGATTGGTCTAAGCAAATGTCCGTCACGTTTTGCGAATCCGTTAAAATCCCGCCTACTCTTACTTTTATTGGCTGAGAGGCCAGCCTGCAACGGGTTGACACTGGGGATTGGTCGTAAAGACGTCAGTCACGATTTACTCAGAATCCATTGGTTGCTGGTGCCAGGGCACTTCGACTTTTGTTTCCTCCAAAACCAGTCAGACAGGCAGGGACGACCAGACATACTTCAGCTATTGTCACATAAATATAATGTTTTTATCAACGGAGCCGATGCTATACGTTGTGTGGATTTAACTTTACACCTTCAAGTATTATAATTGTGAGTAAAACATTTTTTTAATTTGTATTTCCTATGGGTACAGTCAGACGCAGACACGAAGTGGAATCGCAGTGGATCCATTTCAACTATATTGTTTGTCAGAGAAATTTACGGAGCTAACTTAACGCTGGTGTGTTATCAGTTAATATTAATGGCCACTTCAGAGCATCACACACACTGTGACAACTCCTCAAAACGTCGTGAAATTGAGAATAAAGTATTTGTATCGTGGTTACTTTTTACAGGCTGTTGTAAGACAAGTGACGTTAGTTAAGTTGAAGTGCTTCGGTATGGCCATCATCAACATTGAAGTTGGTGTACAGCAGAGCTAGCTCCACCTTGTTTACTGTATGTAACGTTAGTTAACGTTATTGCTGAACTTGTTTCTTTTTTTCCATTTGAAGATATGGACATGTCTATCTAAAGTAGTCTATCTATGACGTTTATTTATCGACAGCGTTGTTGGTTTACCGTCAACGTACACATTGAGTTACTCCCTCACCAGAACCAGACGCTAGTCGACTGAGCAAGTTATTCAGTTATTAGCTTCCAAGCTAACTACTGCTATTTAATTAACATTTGCTGGAAGGTTGTTTGCAATGTGGACCAACTAATCTAATTAAAACATGTTACCTGTATATGAAGGTTTCTTGGTCGTTGTGTCCGTGAAGTTTAATCCTCGCCCATTTCATTCACGGTTTGCTGTCAGTCAGAGCAGGACACCCTTTGTTTTGTTTTTTAAAACCTGCTTCTTTACCGTCTTTTAGTAGCTTGTTCTTGTCTTTGTAACGTTATTCTTTGATTATGTAGCCATGAGGGTTCATCGTGTAACGTTGAATTGATGCGTACAAATGATTTAAGCGAGCCTTGCATAGCCGCATACTTAAAAAGACACACGCACACACGCGCGCACGAAATAATTGTATGGTTTTCATAGTGTGAACGATGACATTTATTTCTACGCTTGATTCCATGTCTGATATTGTGTTCAATGCAGCTCAATTTTACTTGTATGCATCGGTTTGAAGAATTGACTTATTATTAGACGTGTGAATTCATAGATCATGTAACTGTTAACACGATGTCGTCTTATTGGTGCATTTACATGCAGGAAAAATACTGTCCAGCAATTGGTGAGTTTGTGCAAATTACTGAATTATGTTGGCTGTCTTGGATAAGTTGTCTCTTGTTTTATGTCAGGCCCTACAGTCTGATACTGTATTTCTTTTGTGAAGCCTCAAGTGTTGAGGTGCCTTGAATTATTGATCTGATAAAAATATCATATGTCATAACCTCTGAATCCATTACTTAATGATATTATTATCATAGAGGGCCAGGGCCTTATCTGCTTCTTTACTGTCATCTAATCAAGTATATTTCTTCATCTTCTCCACTTCCCTTCTTTCAGATGTTTCTAGCTACATTTCAAAAGGTTGAGAAGTCTTTGGATGATGCACAGAAACTGCTGACAGAGATGATATAAGAGACAGTCATGAAAATAAACAGGACTAATCATGCAAATTAATTCGATGTACACACACACACTCTTCTTAGATTTGTCATAGCCACATATTAACGAAATAGGCTTTTGAAAAAACAACATGCATGAAAAGTAGACTTCTGATCAGTGTGAGTTCTTAAACTTTTGATGAGGAATACCGTGTCAATGAATGGTGTGCCTGTTGATTAGTAGTCTTATTAGATGCTCAGCCAACACCATGAAAGGCCTCCTGACGTAACACTTAAGAGCCGTGCTGGATAGGTGGAGATGGAAAAAAAACACCCAGGAAGACCATTCTGAGAAGGAAGGATTGGTGGAAATGAGAGTTTTTATTTAAATGGTGGAAACTGTGCATGGGCTGTGGTGATTATTACAAATATTTTCCTTTTTTTTTTATAATTGCACAAGCTCAACAAAAAAACAGCTGTTCACAAATCTGGTTTTGTTGGACAGAGAGTCCTGTAACATTTGCCAGGAGGAACTACCATGTAGTGGATCAGGTCTTGTTGTTGATTGGTTTCCTAAAAGTAGTTTTTGCCGCTTGGTTGGTCTAAAAGCTGTAGCTTGGATATGCAAGTGGACAACAGGACTCTCACTGGGAGGATAACAGCACACACACACACACACACACACACACACACACACGGAACCAAAACGGCAGAGTAGAGAGGCTTTGGGGGAGACAGTGTAGTGAAAAAATTATAACTAGATGTTATGATTTGAGTTAACGACAACTGCTCTTGTTACTATAAAACCTTTGCAAATTTAAATATCTTTATCAATACGTGTAAAATCGATATTTAAATGTTTTGGGCTTTTTGCCTTTACTTCGTAGTACAGCTTTAGTGAGAAAGGGAGAGAGGATGACATGCAGCAAAGGGCTGCGAGTCAGATTCAAACCTGCGCTGCTGCAGCACTTATCCTTTGTACATGCATCGCCCGCTCTACCAGGTGAGCTACCGGGGCACAAGCACAGTGTGTTAGGTTGGTTAATAGTGAGTTGTAACAAGCTAAAACAAAAGCCATCTTCATACTGTAAAGCTTAGTTTGCCACATTATAATTGTTTTTGATGAATTCTTGTAAACTTACCTGCTGGCCGAGACAAAGCCCCCCCCCCCCCTCCTTCAGCAGTGAATCACATCAGAGGACAGTCTGAAGGACTGATGCTGACTGATGTCTGTGTTCTTCTCCTTTCTAAACTTCGCTCGGTACAGAAACACGTTCTGCCAGGTTGATAATTCTTATCACGCTATGATGGGGACAAAAAGTAAACAGGCTGTCTTGCTGCCGTCTTGACAAAGTGCTCCAGGATGCTTTGCCGTTTGTGCACAACAGTTGTACTGCTGTGATGAGCCTTTTCCAATTTGTCCGAGTTTACAGGGCACCACATTGTTGGGACTAAAATACTTCCACCCTTTAGAGGATGGTCGGCGAGTTTTTTAGCTGCAGCTTGTTCTCCAAAGGAATCCACGCTTTGACCGTGCGCAGCTATTTTTGCGACGCACTTCATGCAGATGGAGACATATTTTAGTAGGTTTGTAAACGGTCCCAGCCATATTTCCAGTGAGATATTATTAAGTTTGTATAGTGACTTTGCTGTTGCAGCACTAGAAAGTACATTTAGCCTATTTATATTTAAGATATTAAATTGTAATCCTGTTCTGAATTTAAAGACGACCAGGCTGACGTAGGAAAAGTATAGTTAATATGCACACTACAATATTTAGTTATTATTTATCACAAGTCATATTGTCATCGCAATATTAAACAATGTTATCAAACATGGCAGATTTTCCTCATACCGTGCAGACCTAATATGCATGCATCATGTGTGAGAGATGGATACAGTGAGCCGGCCATTGTTTTGTTTTTGGAGACTCAATTTCTGTATCGTACATGTATGCTTCACTACGGGCTTATAACTATATGACTTGTATTTTGTGAAGCAATCTAGTTGCTGCAAGAAGAAGACCAATCCTCACCGCACAGATTTCATTTCAGCAACCAAAGCTACAAACTTAGTATATGTAAATAAACTCACATGGCCATTCACTCATGTCGATGATGCTTTCCCGTCTAGTGGGCACATCTTGTTGAGAAAATATTTTCACCAGCAGGCGCCATGTTCTTACCTTCACCGTCTCACGCAAGACAGCTTTTACCTACCGTCCTTGTTTCACATCATTTCTGACCCTATTCATTTTCTTTTTACATCACATTTGATTTGTATAATGTTTTGTCAATAAACTTTTCAGATTTGGCATAGGATTGGATTTTTAACATGCATGAATATAATAATAATAAATTAAACCATTTAACACCAACCACTTCAATTTGGCCAGAAACACACATTTTATTGGGGATCCACTAAAATGTCCACCTGTAGGTCTCACACTCACACACACACTCTCTCTGAGTGGCCATGGGCAACAAGTCCAGTGTTGCAGCTATGCTAACTGGGTAAACACGCTCAGGCCTGGTCTCCTTACAGGGCCTCAGTCTATTCAGCAGCTCTGTTGATATTCCACTGACGAGGTGTGTGTGGTGTCTAGTTAACTTAAAAATGTGGGTTAACATTTCCCTGCAGCTACAGCACATTAAACAATGTCTCCTGTTCCGTATTTGCCTATTGTAACACTTTATTACATGACGTGAACATGTTGACTGATTATTCAGTGTGGCTGACCTTTGAGGTAAAACCTGTGAGAGGAAAATGTCAAACACTTGTCTGCTGTGTACTGAAACCGTTTTGTTAGAGGTCATCACTGCCTTCACCCACTCATACCCTTTACTACTTTATAAAATGGGCTGATGCATAAGGTGCAGTGCATATTCCCTAAATGTGCATGTGTTCATTAGTGCTGTGTAGAGCCCCCCTCACCTCCTGACTGTCTGCCTGGATCACCGTAAGTTAGACTGAAAGTGTAATGAAATATTCCATTTTTTTAATATTCCTTTTGTTTAAGGCCCTGTCACACATATCCGTATGACAGAAACGTATGCTGGCGTATACAAAATATCGGCTATAGGTTGATATAAATGAAGGTTAAGTTGTGATCATTTGAAGGACGCAGACGATACGTCGAACACGCCAGACATACGGCCCTGTCACACAGTTCAGTATGACAGAAACATGCCGGCGTATATGAAGAGTAGCTCAAAATTAGTCAGAGTCCAAATACGTCCAACTTTTCCACAGCAGGTGTTGTAGCTGACGTATACTTAAGCAATAGCTGACGACAGGCCGTGGTATATAGTCATTATATCACAGTTAAGGGGCGTGGTACAACCCCCTTAACTGTGATATAATGACCATATATCACGGTCTGAAGTGAGCTATTGCTTTTATAAAACGGTTACCAAGTGTGGCAATATGAAAGAAAAATACACACTCCAATTTAAATAGTTTTTATTATTAAATAATGATGTTCAAAATAAAATAGTCCCTCCGCTGCCTTCTGCACAAAACATAGTGCTAACAGCTAGCGCGCTAACAGCTAGCGCGGTGTTCTGTTCGTTTTTTTTTCCATTTGGTCTACCTGCTCTTCACGTAGCTCTGCATGTCGTCTTTTAGGGGCTTTCTTCTCTGGAGATAGGCACTGATCGATCCACTCCTCCAGAGTAAAGCTTTGTAAGTTTGTTTCTTAACGGACGTAATTTAACAGCTGTAACGGTTGTAGCTTTTTCTCAGACGCGGAGGGATACTGACTTGTTGTGAAAAGTAACTACAATTCTACCTGTGATATACGCTCATTATACCACGGCTAAGAACCAATCAGATTGCTTGATTTGACATGTCCGTTTGATAAATAACGAATACATAACAAATTATTATATGTATGTCAAACATATTGATAGCTTATCACTTACTTATTTAAAACGTATCTTATCTTATCTTAGCTGGAAAAGTGCCATTTGGTTCACGTCATGCTGATGCTGGAGAACGGCTAGAATGAACTCTTGTCGCAGCCTCTCAGCATCCTCCATGCTCTCTGATGATGGGTTGATGTATTCATCAAGACATGCTGTGAAGAAGTGAGGATGAGCTACTCACAGGGACCCTATATACTATATTTAAACCCCAATAAGCTCCCAGAACACTAGCTGTACTGTAGAAACACATTTAATAAGTTACTCCGTTGTCAGGGATAAGTTTAACATAGGCTACTAATAGGGTATCCACTCGTTATCAATAATGGCAATTGGCTGTAGGGTTCACCGTCAGCCGACGTAGCCTAATACCGTATTCACGTATTTGGACTCTGACAAATTTTCATATACAGCCAGCATACGTTTCTGCCACACGGATATGTGTGACAGGGCCTTCAGTCATCTCTGCCTGCCCCCTCCCAACCATGCATCACTACTGGTGCAATAAATATAATCCTATATAATCTCTCTCTCCTTCTGATGGGTCGCCCTGCGCCCTGACTCATCCTTTTTCCCACCCCGGTCTCTGGGAAACTGTGAAGGGCATTTTTCAGTGTTGACTGATTTTATAAAGATTAGTCAAAGCCCTAATGCCTATTTGGTTTTGTATGTGAGCATTTACTTCCTGTTAAGAGAACCGGAGCAGATTCCCTCTTTCAAGCTCTAGATCAGGGGTGTTTCATTGAGTCTCATTTGAGTTCAGGGGCCACATACAGCACAATTTGATCTCAAGTGGGCCGGACCAGTAAAATCACAGCATAATAACCTAGAAATAACGACAACTCCAAATTTGTCCCTTTGTTTTAGTGCAAATATGTACAAGTACATTCTGAAAATGTTCAAATTGAATGAACCATCTTTTTACAAAACATTATGAACAACCTGAACTGTCTTAAGAAAGAAAGGTGCAATTTCAACAATATTATGCCTCAGTTTATCATTTACACATGTGCATTTACAGATCACAGTGTAGCTACAAAAACACAAAACATTTTGTCACAGGTATCTGGAACAGTATTTTACTTTATGATCAAAATAACACATTTTTACACTTTGCAAAATCATCCCGCGGGCCAGATTGGACCCACTGGTGGGCGGGCTTTGGCCCGCGGGCCGCATGTTTGTCGCCCCTGCTCTAGAAACTCCACTATCTGATACAAAAACTATCCAAGTAAACTTTTGACAATATGAAACACACAATTCAATATTGTTTGAGCTCAGATTTGAAAGGATTTGATATGTTCTCTGGTTTATGAAGTGTATTAGTTTTGAGTAAATCCTTTTAGAAAGAAAAAATCCAGTGCTTCCTCCTATTTGGATTTCACAGCATGAATCAGTAATGCACTTGAACAATAAGGCCACTGCCACACCACATCTAGTAAACATGGCGTTGCAACACTGGCTAACCTTTGGCCAGTTCTTAAGGAGGATGAAAGCTGAAATGTTGCTGTCTGGGCATAGTTTACATTAGATATGTTAACAGATTATGACTCTAGGCTACAAAAGAGACTAATAAAGATACACAGATTGGGAACAGCACAACCTTCTGTGGTATTTATTTTACTGCATTATTTTGTGTAAAAGAAGACATGAAACATAAATGTAAATCTGTGGTTAACTATTAATGAGTGCGGAACTAATGTTGGGGACTGGTGTCTATGTGAAAGGTGATCATTACCAGCAGTTAATCTGCTGTTCTGCTGAGGTGCTATTGAAAAATCGATTCATGTTAGAATCAAGATTCTCATCTTTTAAGATTCCAAATTTATTCACGACTTTTTTTAAATCGATTTTTAAAACTTAGATATGGCAGTAAGTGTTTCCCACAGAAATATATTATATTTGTGGCGGTATCAGATCTGGCTCTGTCCGTCTGTCCACCTGCTGCCAATGTGTTTATGAGAGAGCGTAAATCAATGCGCTGCACGCACCTCTACAATGTAATTAAAAAGTGGTGGCTTTGGGGAAGAAAACCAACCCAGAGCGTCATGTTGTTTTATACTATTTCTACTTTCATATGTTCAACAAAAAATTGTGCAGTAAAACAATGGCTTACAAGATTTATTAAAGATAAGTGGTGGCTCTTCATGGGATTGAACCTCATGTGTGCGTCATGTGTCACAGGAAGCCTGTCAGTCCAGGCGCCGCACACCGCTGTTGTCCCGCTGTGAGGCCTGAGGCTGCACCAGCAGAGCGGAGCCCTTCATCAGCTCCCCGGCGGCAACACTAGTTATTAGATCACGGATGGCGTTCTCTCGGGTGGAATGCTACAATATTTATATCTGGTTATAAGGCAGCATTTACATTTTTTATATAACCTGAACTTGTTATTCTAGAAGTCACTGAGAATGGAGAAATACTTTAATGTCTCCATAATAATTTGTGCAAGTTTAGCATGAATAAATGTTACCTATTGTCTTAGATGTGCCTTTGTGTGTTTACATATTGCAATCAGTTGATATAAGGTTTTCAAATACAAAAACTCCATAACCCTAAACACACTTTACTCTGCTTTCATGCCATCATGTGCCACACTGCCATTATTAGTGCACTGCAGACTGGAGTAGAACCTGAAATTAGCTCCAGCTGGTGGTTAAAAAATGCCCCTGTCCCAACTTTAACAGGATGATCGTTCACTTCCAGGTCAAATTGCTCTGTTTAAGTTTGAGCTCAGGGTATCCAGACGGCTAAGACTGAGTGTGAGCAGCTTTGAGAATCGTCTGGCCCACACTTCTGTGACGTCAACTATAGGGTGTGGTTGTGTGGGTTAACTGTGTGCATGTGTATGAATGTGCACATACGGCTCATCTTTGGTTCATTTTACACAATCCAGCCACATTAAGGTTGTTGTGTGGCCTTCATTGTGTTCTGTGAAACACCTAATGACTGATTTATTGTGACTGGTCGAAAACTGCACGTCAGCAAGTTTAGATGGACACGCACGCACGCACACGCACACGCACACGCACACGCACACACACACACACACACACACACAAGCAGTGTTAAGGCTGCTGAAACAGCATTTCTGTCAACAGTCTGTGGAGTGTCACAGTCTGCATGCATTCATCAGCCTGTGAAAACACATCTAACATGTCACTGTGTCTCCTATAGTTTCTTTAACCGTAGATGTGGATGTGACATAATGCTGCTTGACTGTACTGAGCTGCTGAAGAGTGAAGCATATGAATATATTGATAAAGGAGAATGGTTGGGATGCTGTACTATGGTTGGAGATTTCAAATTCTTACGCATTGTAGATAGATACTTTATTCATCCCAAGGGAAATTTAGGTTGTAGGTTGTAATAAAATAACCCAACCTGACATTAATTATTGGTATTAACTAAGACATGCTGGCCTGCCATGATTTAGGTCTGGCATGTAGATTTAGGTTGTTTTAAAGGATAAGTTCACATGTAAGTCCGTCACACTCGCATGCTCATACGTACACTGAGACAATTATTAGTTGCTGTAATTATTCCTCCTGTCCATATTGGTTACACACACACACACACACACACACACACACACACACACACACACACACACGGTGTTTACTTGCTGAGATAGTAAGACAAACTGAATGTTGTACTAAAAAGAATAACTTTAGAAGATTGTTGAAGTCTCATATTAGTTTAAGCTAAACCTCAGAAGTCTGGACTTTGTCCTCCTCAGGCCAGTATGGACAAGAGGAACAGTTACAGCGTCCAATAACTCTTCTGATGTAACTGAGTAATGTTTTAAGACAGAAAACATATAGTTACTACTTGTTTACGTTTACTGTCATCTTTCTCGGTAAATGAATTGTTCAACTGCAGAACATGCTGCCTCAGTATTTCTGTCACAGCTCTTTATTTATCAACTAGTTACAGTTACAGTTACAGTTACCGTTACATTCATTTGTGAAACGACAATTAACACGATAGCAACAGATAACAGCCGAGGCAGAGTTCTCCGATTTCTAATTAAAGTGGCCAGCAGCTCTTCTGGTCTCTCAGGATAAGTAGACTGGTAGAAGAATCCTGGATTCTGAGATGAGAAGCATTAGAAATATAATGTTAATAAAAAGATAAAAGAAGAAAGCAGAGGAGGAAATGAAGGCCCTGTCACACATATTCGTATGGCAGAAACGATGAACAATGTGACTTATTCTCCTTTTTCTGTTCTTGTTGTCGTTGAGCAGTAGGAGAGATTGTCCCAAGTAACTCCCTGGAGGTGCCAAACGAGGCCGCAATGTCGGTGACTGTTCATGAGAATCGCAAATCCCGCACTAGCACGGGCTCCATGAACATCTCACTGTTCCACAAGCCTTCGCATCCCGACAGTGTCCTGACGCACCTGAACACATTGAGGAAACAGTGCATGTTCACTGATGTCACTCTGTGGTCCGGAGATCGCTCTTTCCCATGCCACAGGTAAACATGCTGAAAACATCAGTGCATTGTCCTGATAAAATGTAGTGGACACAACCACCACAACACAACAACCAACCTTTCTAGAGACACTCTACATTCTTTTGGTGCTTTTCTTCTTCTTGTCTATATAACCTCTGCACCATTGAGCTTGATATGTTTGGGGACTAACAAAATGCTGTGTTTGTGTCTTGCAGGGCTGTCTTGGCAGCGTGCAGTCGTTATTTTGAGGCCATGTTCAGCGGAGGGCTACGAGAGAGTCTGGACAGTGACGTTAATTTCAGAGACAGTATACACCCCGAGGTACTGCTGCTGTCACAGAGGACAATTCCACCATGTTGTTCCTGTTGAACATTAAAGCTTCTGTGTGCTTCAGACAAAGCATTTTCCAACCAATTCTTGTGAAACCAACCTGAAGTCTATTTCCCCTTCCCCCAGTTGACCATCACTTTGCCACTGTTGGCAAAAGGGCCAAATGCTGATTTGATGCCTTTTTATTAGACAGTTAAAAATGGAGGGATGACGGGAAATGGGGGGGGGTAGAGCACGTAACAAAGGTCCTCAGCCGGACGTCAAACGGGTACAGTATGTTGCAGTTTATGGTTCGCTGCCTTCACCCTAAGACCTCCATGATGCCAGTCCATGCTGGATTTTTGAGAATGGTATTGATATTTGAAAGGACCTGTAAACATTATTTGAAAAGTGGTCCTCAGCCATGCTGAAACACCAGTTGAGCTGTTGTAAGCATCACTACAGATTGATCACCATGTTTTCATGTGACAACTCGTATGGGTTCTTGGTTGTAAGAGGTATGAGTAACTTGGCTATGTAATGTGGTCAGAACTGCTCATATGAACTGAGGCTGAGGTTTTGAGGCATGCAGAAGCCTTTAGAATGAGTCATTGTGTCACACTAAAATGTCATTGGTTAACTTTAATCCTCAACTCTTCCAGGTCTTGGAGCTTCTGCTGGACTTTGCCTATTCTTCTCGAGTCATCATAAACGAGGAAAACGCTGAGTCATTGTTAGAGGCGGGCGACATGTTGCAGTTTCATGACATTCGGGACGCAGCCGCAGAGTTTTTGGAAAAAAACCTGCACTCCTCCAACTGCCTGGGGATGATGCTGTTATCAGACGCTCATCAGTGTAAGAGACTGTACGAGCTGTCGTGGAGAATGTGTCTATTACACTATGAGACGGTAAGACATTTTTAAGCCATATAACTCCCTAATATCACAGAGATCATTGAAAAAAGAATACCTTCAGGGATTGAACCCTGTTGTGGGACTGTGATACACATTTCTATTTCTATTTGTCCAATCATCATGAATCTTGGTAGATATCCTAAGCACATGTTGAGGAATAGGTCTGCCACTTACGTACTTAACATACACATCCAGTTTCATTCACATCGGGTGAAGGGGGAGCAAAAGGTGGGACTTTGGATGTGCAATATTCAAAATGCTGCATGCATTGTATTGATGGAACAAGTGTGTGATTGGTCTCACTCCTGCTTTAGACAGAATTAAACCCTGAAGTGGCCTCCAAAACCCGCTTAATGCTACTTGTGGCTTTGATTTTGGCAGTACAGCAGCGTCTGTTGACCGAGAAAGGGTTAAAAACCGGGATTGCCGCTTGCTGCTATAGTAGTACCAAGACGACAACATACAATATGCTAGGTGGTCCATCCTCAACCTTTTGATCTCCCACTCATCTCAAGTAGAGTTGGCAGATGAACATAGACATACTGCACTTCTGAGATTATAATGTACAGATTATAATGTACAGATTTAATGTACGATGCATGTGATCACAGTGTTTGTCTGTGCTTTAGGTAAGAGAATCAGAGGACTTCTATAGTCTCTCTAAAGATAAGCTGCTGGAGCTGATTCTCAGTGATGAGCTGGAGATAGAAGATGAACAGGTGAGTGATACTCTTTCCCTTCCTGTTGACTTATTGAAAACCTGTTTATCAATAAAAGAAAGTGTGTTTTCAAATGCATTTAGTTCCATCCCTTATAGCAAAGGATGGCGTGACGGCACACCTCCAGACAAGCTAAATGTGTCTGTTTGAATATTTAAATGTTGTTTTATCTTGGGGCAGGTTGTGTTTAACTCCGTGCTGCGGTGGGTTCGATACGACTTGGAGGTTCGGCGTCACCACTTACCAGAGCTGCTGAGGGGCATCAGGTTGGCTCTGCTGCCGTCTGAGTGTCTGCTGGAGGCTGTAGCCTGTGAAGAGTTGGTGATGGCTGACAAGAGAAGCAGGTAGGCTGTGTCAGGGATCCTATACATCCTTTCTTCACATATAAAGGTATAACAATAAAAAATAATCTGCATGTGTATATGTAGTTAGTTAGTGTGAACATCTTGACAGCAGGGCTGCGTTCTATACGTCTCGTGTATAAATTGTTTGCAACTATTAATCGTTTTAACAATAATGGTTAGTTGCAGCTCTATATTTAATTCTGTTGCATCTGTGAAAACAGTCATTTTGATCAGCATCCAAATACTTTTTAAAGTAGAACTTGTCTTTTGAGGAGACTTGTGGGAACATGTTGACAGGCCCGGCTTCAGTAAAGACATATTTGACAAATGTGTCTTCTCAGATCTTGTTTTAACTCTCCTCTGCAGGTCAATAGTAGAAGAGGCAATGCAGTGTAAGAAGAAAATCCTTCAGAATGATGGAGTAGTGACTAGTCCGTGTGCTCGCCCACGTAAGGCAGGACACACACTGCTGATACTGGGAGGCCAGACCTTCATGTGTGACAAGATATACCAGGTGAAGGAGACACGCAGTCCTTTTATACTTGCATGTCCTGTTTATGTGTTGTATAAACTGTCCTGTTCCCAGATTATAGTTTAACTCAGAGGTCTTAATTCACTATGTGACATCACAGGAGTTTATCAGAAACACATGTCATACTGCTTGCTTAACATACATAATGCATTAATCTGATGGAGACTCACTGCCATTGTATGTCCTGGTTTAAGATGCAAACCATGTAATCACAACGTCAGCCGGCCATTAATAGACAGGTTGGTGGTTAGATTGAAAAACGAAGCCAATGCTAAAGTGCCTTAAACCAAAGATTGTATAGAAGTCTATGAGAAAATGACCCGAGACTTCTTCAAAACATCATGGTGTTCATTTTGTAACATATGATGCCATTTAGAGTACAATGGGCGATAAAGCAGGGTATGCTACTGTATATTTAAAATACTATAGTGAATAATAATAAACCAGAGCAGGTTCTCTGAACGGGGAATATCAAAATTGCACGCAGTCAACATGGCCTACATCTCATCTGTGTAAATGAGGTCATTTCTATTGTGGAACCATTTTTAGGTTGACCATAAAGCCAAGGAGATCATACCTAAAGCAGACCTCCCCAGCCCCAGGAAGGAGTTCAGTGCGTGTGCTATTGGCTGTAAGGTTTACGTCACAGGAGGAAGAGGATCAGAGAACGGAGTTTCTAAAGACGTCTGGATCTATGACACTGTCCATGAAGAGTGGTCTAAAGGAGCACCCATGCTAATAGCCAGGTGAGCTACATATGTTTTCTTTCGGCTCAACATATCTCGCTAACCCACTCATCTTGCTTCGTAGTACAGCCCTTTGTTCTTCAAGTATCGCTCAACTAATTCAGGCTAACATGCTTTTATCAAGCTAAAATAGAGTTTACTCTCATCCAGCTAAATTGGTGCTTTAGGATTGATTTGCTAATCATGTATGAAGTTATCTAGAATAACAATAAGGGGTCATTATTATAGCAACACTTTCATTATACATGTAAGAAAACAAGACGGTGTATCTGAAAGTTACTTCATCTATGGGGTTCAGCCTAAAACGTCCTGGTCATGATCTAGCTCACTGTCAATAAAGCCCCTCTGCCAGTGAACAAAAGTCCCCCTAACACCCACTAACATTTGACTTTTGCGTTTAGTGGAAAAAGTTTTTCATCTTCTCTCAAAGGCATCCATTCCTGGGACCAATGACTCTGCAGTAGTCGCGGTATACATCGGCTCCAGCTCCGATCGGCAGAGATAGAAACATGACACCCGGGTGCACACGCTAAGTTTTGCAGCTTTCTGATGCTTTGGCAACACATTTAAGTGAATATATAATCCATTAAATCAACAGGGATTTGGACAATTATTATAATTTATGAGAATACAAAACATCACAAAATACACTTCATTTAAACTTTACAGAAACCAAATGAAACTCCTCAGAACCCTCTTTGTATGTCTGGACTGTTCAACGATCACCAACTCTGGTTTGAGAGTTTGAAAGCGAGACTGAATAAGTAACCGTTATAAAAGAAGTAACCAACGTTATTTACTAACCTTGTTTTGTTGCGTTTGTGACGTTGAACATGGCACACTGGAAAGAGAAAAGAGAAACATGCCTGTCTACTGGTAATGGGGATGGAGTCTGTTGTCTAATTTTAGCGGGTTTTCCTTTTCTTTTCATTTTGAACCTGCATGTACACGCACATTTTGACCTGTCAATAGTCTAATCTGGATAACTTGGTTATTCACGTTTTGAAGAACGAGGCCACATGAAGTGATTCTGACTGGTGTCGCAGTGTTTAGGCATTACATCATTTGCAGCCATATCAGAGGTAGACCACATGACACAATGTTTTAATGAAAGGTCAATATCATCAAGCCCATACATCTAAATTATCCACACACACACACACACACACACACAGACAGAGCCAGGGTTCATTGGTTTCATATTGGTTAGCATATAGAATTATTATTATTATGAATTGTGGATCTCAACCTTTTTGCTGTTGGATGATGAAGACCAAGTTCTGTAGTTGTGACCACAGCTGAGGAACGATGGAGGAAGTGAAACCTATGATCAGAATATTCCCTCCTATAACTCTTCCTCGCATTGGGAACACTTCTATAGCGAAAACAAACTATTCCCCATGGTTGAGAACCAATGGTCTAATGTATAAACACAGGTGACGTGGGTATTCTCTTGTCCAGGTTTGGCCATGGTTCAGCTGAGTTGGAGAACAGTCTCTACGTTGTTGGAGGTCACACAGCCATAGCGGGAGTGTTTCCTGCCTCTCCATCTGTCTCCCTCAAACAGGTATTGACTTCTTTATGAGAATAGTTTCAGAATTTACCATTTCTACTATCCATATTCACAAATGTGCACACCTAATACAGCCTGTAATCTGGTTGTTATAAGGTCGGACGTGGACTCAACTTGGAAACATTATTCGCCTCTTAGCCGTATAACATCAAACATGACATGCATTATGTATAACTGTGTCAATTTTTCATAGGTCGAGAGGTATGAACCTCTCAGTAATAAATGGACTATGATGGCTCCTCTACGAGACGGAGTCAGTAATGCAGCTGTGGTCAGTGCCAAACTCAAACTCTTTGTTTTTGGAGGGTCCACCATACACAGAGACAAGGCCTCCAAGGTTGGTGGATTTATATATTTACCTTCTTTACACTTCCTTTACAAGGCAGCCTTTAATATCCCATCATTTCATTTCAATGAAATACCAAACTATCTTCCCTGTGTCATTTAATAGCCACGATATTAAAGGGAGTTTATGTGTTTGCATTAATTATAATGTGAGACGTACAGAATATATTGGCACATTCCACTGTATGGTATGACATCTCCATGCATTAATAGGAAGACTAATACCACAATGAGTGTTCCTATGTTTTCTATCTCTAGGTACAGTGCTACGACCCTGTGGGTAATCGCTGGAATATTGCGGCTGAATGCCCCCAGCCATGGCGCTATACAGCGGCTGCTGTCTTAGGGAGCCAGATCTTCATCATGGGTGGCGACACTGAATTCACTGCTGCGTCTGCTTATCGCTTTGACTGTGAGACCAACCAATGGACTCGAGTGGGCGACATGACGTCTAAACGGATGAGCTGCCACGCCGTGGCCTCGGGAAATAAGCTGTATGTGGTTGGAGGTTATTTTGGGACGCAGCGGTGTAAAACATTGGACTGTTACGACCCCACGTCAGATAGTTGGAACTCCATCACCACTGTGCCTTATTCACTGATCCCCACCGCCTTTGTCAGCACTTGGAAACACCTACCTGCCTAACTCGGAGACACCAGGAGCCAGTAATTCCAGGTACATTCTCAAAACTGACACTCACAAATTGGTTGAAAACATCAACCCCCCTCAGATTAATTTGACAGATCACAGTGGTTGTCTAACTGCCAAACTACACTGACTGTGTTGGGCTTTGAGCGTGACCTACACTCGATACTGTGCCATACTGTGTACTGAATGCATCTTCTGTGGACACACAGAGCACTGAAGCTGCTGCTCTTGTGCAGACATTTTGTTTACCTGCCAAAGGTGTGCATCCACCTGCATCTTTGCATTGTCTTGATGTACCTCATTCAGTTTCATTTTGCTCTTTATGATGAAAATATGCAGCCAAAAAAAGACTTTCTTTCAAAGTGGAACACAAACATACACATAATTAAGGCTATTTATTTTCTGTTGTCACCACTTTCCACTAAAAGAAATAACTATATGATTTAAAAGAAGTATATTGGTTGATTGATTAATTTTGTGCCCCACTCACCCAAACGTTGTTGGCCTTTATTCTTATGATGGTAAACTGGCACACACATGTCTCACTGTAGATAAGCACTCACTAACTCACATAGTTTTTCTTTGTTACATTTAGAAAGAGTACGATGTTTCAAGGCAAAATTGTCTCCTCATCGTGTACATGAAGTCAACAGTCCCTCCTGTAGGTGTGGCTGCACACACAGAATAAGTGCACATCTCCAGGGCAGACTCAATCAATCGTGTAGTAAATACCATGCAAGCCAGCATTGTGTCATTTATCACACAATCTAAATGCTGAAGCCACATTCGTCCAAACAAAAATGAATATCTTATGTAGAGTAAGTTGTTAAAATACAATACTGAATGAGAGAAATGTCAAAAGTTACAAAGTTGAAAGAAATAAAAGAATATATATGTTTAGCTCGCTGTAAAGCCACGAAACGAAAGGGTGAAAAAACTGTAGGGTGTTAAAGTTCTTCAAATAATTACAACATAAAACCACCAACAACATGCCATCATAAGCCATCAGTAAAAAACCATCTTAAATGTCTCTTTTTATAGAACTTAATTAAGTTGTGACTTCACATCCTTGTCTCCAGATCTCATGCATCACAGTCGGCACTTTCCAGAGGATAATGATAAATGATGGAGTCTGCATCTCTCAAATGATTTACTGATGGTATGTTTGCTCAGTGAACTGGACAGTAGTAAACCCAACAGTACTTTAACTGATGTTTGTCATATGGAGTATCTGCACTCCACATGACAAACACACAAGTACAGAAATCCACAGTGTTAATAAAAGCTTTTAGGCTGACTCGGTGCTTATCGTTGAATTTAAATATTAGTCTCTGACCTTCCTCTAAATCACACATACAGTCAGTAACCACAAAAATAAAAACCTGACCTTTGGTCCTATTAACAGCTGTCACACATTGTGGTGAGGATGCTCCTTTCTGACCACTGGCCACAGTGACTCTAAGTTGCCCGTGAATGTGAGCATGGACGGCGGTCTGGCTCTGTGTCAGCCCTGTGATTGACTGGCGACCTCTTGCCCAATGTCAGCTGCATCTGGATCTGATGGATGGATGTGATTTGTGTTCAAGAGTCGGAGATGAGATGAGACGTATAGTGCTACACACAGCTGCCTTCAACCTAAAACAACACGCAGCCAAAGGCACAGTAATTACATACAAATACAATACAAGAAGAAGAAATAGAGTATGTAAGATAAGAACAAGAAAAGCAAAGGCATTTTAAAAATGAGACTAACAATTGTAAAAACCCAGAGAGTAAATTATGACCAGCCTACTGAGGTCAAACAGGGAAGAAGAAGGAGAAGAAGAAGAAGCTTTCTTCCTGTGGTTATGTTCTCCAGTGGGACTGCAGCATATAAATATCCTCCATCCATATCCACCCACTGATGCATCGTCAGCCCCCTCCTTCCCCTTTTTAAAAAATTCATGTTATGAACCTGGAGTCCCAGATCCTGCTCGTCCGTCTTACTTCCAGCTCCTGTATTTCTGTCTCATTCATTCATTCATTCATTCACTCATTCATTCATTCATTCTCCTGACCTTGTCTTGTTTTAGCTGTGATGTAATGCTTGGGGGTGGATCATACTCCAGCACTCAGAGCAGCAGTAACAGCAACCGTTCCCATGGGTCTCCACTGAGCCTGGCTAATTGAGAATTGACTGCTCAGTGTCAGCAGTGTTTGCCTCACTTTGTTTCTATGGTTATGATTTATTCATCATCAAAACAGGACATGAAGCAAAGACTTAATACCTCCATTAAAAGCCATTTTGGTAATATTATTATATGTAACGGAATGAGAGTGATCCACACAAATCCCCTCAACGAACTATTGTCCTACTGTTACATTGAGTTAGGGTCAGATGGAGCAACTTCTCGAACAAACACAATCTCTTTGTTTCTCTCGCTGCTCGCTGATCAACACATTCAGCACAATCAGGTGATCTAGTTGTACAGTTTGTTGCTTCCTCTCTCTGTTGCCTTTACACATCCCAGCTGCCGTCACAGCTGAGGTCAAGATAATCCATTGTTGGGGTTTAGACCTTTTTTTAAAGCTAGTTTATTTTAGAAGCCATTTTTGTTATGTGTTGGAGGACAAAAAAAAAAGAAAAGAATGTGGCATCTGTGGCCGTCGCAGGACTGTAGCAAGGTATTCCATCCTCCAGCAGTAGTCTCGTGGACTCGTCCTCCAGCAATAACGCTCTCCGGTGGACCGTCCTCCAGCAGGAAACGTAACATACATACACTACTGTTGTTTTAGAATGGTGAAAAAAAAGAGACTAATTTGCACAATGTTTTGGTCTGTGACTGCAACAGTAGGATTAAGAAGCCCTTCTTCTTTAGGCAGCGCTGCCGGTGTTCACGCAGGCTTAGGATCACTCGAGAATATGATCCCCTTAGTACCCCTGCTGCTACCATTCCCACTGCACCATTTCCAGCTCCACAGCACATGTTTTCACTGCTCTTGCTCTGAAAGCTGCATTTCAAGTCGGGCGTCATAATATTTAGCAGCACAGAACCAGTTTTAAGCTAGAGCTTATTTTCTTAATGGATGGATGACAGCAGATTAGTATATATTCAGAGACCCAACTGTATCTTAGCCAAGTGAGATGCACTGAGGCAGGGTGTTTTACAATCCTTCTCCCCATTTCACCCACACAGAGTATAATCTATGTCAGGGGTCACTAACAGTCCGGACCCAGACGCCGACCTATCCGGACCCGGACCTATAATCAATAAATTATTGAGGCGCAGCTTTTCTCGTTTTTACGGCACTGGTTTAGCGGTTCAGAAAACTCAATTACCAATTACATGCGAATTAAGCCATCCCACGTGATGCTACTCAGCCAATCAAATCTGTGCATTCCAGGCGGCAAACCTGGATATAGTTCAATGTTAAGTGACAATAAATATTGTTTAAATGTTTTTAAATTGTACTTTCTTTATTAGATCTGACAGTCAGTTGTTGATGACGTGCAGACGTTGATACAGCTACTACGCTGCTTCAATATATCTCACACTAATTCATAACGCACGTTAGACATTATGATGCTCCGGACCTTTGCTTGCGGAAATTTTCTCTAACTGGACCTCTTAGAAATGTTAGTTGAATACCTCTGATCTATGTGAAACTAGAGATATCACGATACCAGAAATGTAGACCCTGTTTATACCTTCCATTAGAATGTGTGTCCAGTGACCACATGTGATCGGATCTCACTTCCTCACTATATATGTGAATAAACTTGTACATCATTTTTGTTTGCAATGACCGAATGCATTGTTGTTTTTAACTGGCGAGAGGCAGCAATGCACTTCCCGTGGCTGTAATGCAATGACAACATGTTACCAGTAAAGAATATGACGTCTTTGTTGCTATTATTTAATTACCTTATTAACCTTTGGGAAACAGCTGGAGACGAGAAAATGTAGGAACAAAAGGAGAGCCCAGGCTTTTAATGACATATTTTCCGTCCTTGTCGGGGATGCATTAGCATTTACACTACAAAGATATGTGTTTTTAAATGCATCCCACACCACCTCGACAAGTGGTTTGAGTGATCAGATCACAATGCGTGTATTAGTTTTTAGAGCTGTCCACTTGGGATTGGATCACCCAGACGCATGTTATTGTCAGGTGTGAACAGGGTTTTAGTAGTCTATACCTATACCAGAAATTCCACGATTCTTGATACCCAATTCAATACGATTCCTCCTTTTATTACCGTTTGCTTACTTGTTTTTGTTAGGAAGTTAAAGTGATCATAATTCCCTCCCATCTATTTTACAATGCTGTGAAAACATTTCCTTTTTAAACAATTCTATTTAGTTAAGTTTCTCGCCAAAAACTAAATTTCACAAGATTACTTTTGAACACTTCATGATAACATTATCATTTACCTTCGGCCACTGCTCATTTTTACTGAATAGAGCTTGAACACATCATGATGTAACGCGATGTAGCCTCCGTTAACATTAGCTGTTAGCTCTGTTATTTAGTCGAGCAGGAATGTGCTGTTCACCGCCTGCTGACGTTAACTAGCTCTCCTCTTGCCCATTTCAACACTGATTTGATGTTCACAATGTAGCATCAAAATCTGTGTGTGAGTAACACGTTTTCTATCGCTCCCGGGACGACGGGACACTAAGTCTCGAGCCCCCTGGTACCTGCAGTACTGTAGAAAAAGAGTAGAGAGATAGATACTGTATTGATCCTGAGGGACATTTAGGCATCCAGTAGCTTAAAAGACATATAACATTACACATCTGGCCCCCACCCCCCTCCCTTTAAAAAGTAAGTAAAAATAAAAAAAGCGATTAAAAACTGTACAATTTTAAATACAAAAGTAAAAATGCAGGCTGTTATAAATAATTACAAAAGTACACTGCAACATTGACCACTGTTCTTGTGTATTTGACACCACTATTTGTTTTTGTGCTCATGTTTATTCCAGTCTGCGCATGATGTGTGTTAGTGTGCATGTGTGAGTCATGTAAGGATTAAGCGTTGTATGGGCGAGCTCGCTAAAAACGCGTCAAGATTACTGAGACATAATCCCACAAACACAGAAATGTCCGCCTTTGAGGAGGAGGAGGAAGAAGAGAGGGAACGACTTAGGGAGGAAGGGGTTCAGACTTAGTTAAGGAAACTAAGTCCAAATGAAGAAATAGAACCACCCTCAGATATAGTTATTCAAACTTGTACATCATATTTGAAAGTTTGTTTTTCAACCAACAGTTCCTCCCTCTGTGCTCTTTTAAGAATTCTAGGATTTTGTATACAGGACAAAGTTTAATTTTTTTAAGAAAGCCCAACATATTTTAAATCCTCCACAATTCACTCGAAGTATGTTCTTGAGAAAACACATTCAGAATACATCCTCTGCTCTGTGTTACAATAGTTAATCAGGGCAGCTAGCAATGGGGACGTGTAGTGTTAGGGTGTTATTGATACTGCTACTTTTAACAAACACCTATACTGCTTATTGCTCTGTTCTTCCTGATTACTGTAGAAGAAATGGTAACACCAGTAGAGGGAGGAGGGGCTGCTCGGTCCTCTTGCTGCTCTCCAGATTTCATACCAACTTGATTACAAAACATTAATGAACCAACTTGAACTTGAAGACACTTGACTTGACAGTGAAAGCCAACATGAATCAGAAGAGTTGACCCTAATCCTGACCCACACAGAGAACATCCAGGCAGTTAACCAGGTGGAACAAGAAAGAAAACATTAAGCTAATAAGGGAGCCATGAAAGCTTGTGGATTTATTACTGGAATCAGATTGCATCCATCAGACACAGAAACAGTTGCTGTGTTGATTCATGGGACGGTTGAAACTGCTTAGGATAGATGTACACAAACATGATCAGTGGACTGATGGCCACCCTGTTCTTTGACTGAGGACAGTCCTAATCTTTCTCTCCTGTCTTTTTCCAGCGTTGATGTCCACTGAGGAAGGACTCCTTCTCCCCCCTGCAGTCAGCAACTGGTTGAGGCCGGAACTGCACACACACGACCAACCCTTACAAAAACATGCTGCAGCTCACAGACTGACTCAGTCCTGAGTGGTGTGGTACACAAGCCAACAGCACAGCACCCAGGTCTTAACACACACAGAGAGAATGACTCTGCATGTGACGCTTCCTAAATAATGTGATACTCCTCAAACAGAGACTTTGATGAACCTGTCTGATGGTGCGCTCATACAAATCTCACCTGAGTGTTTGTGTTGGTTGTGTGTAGGTTTAGTCTCAGGCCATGTTTCTTTAATGTTCTTTAGAAGTCATGAAATCCATTACTAAACCATTCCAGTGTAAAGACGTGAACTGTAATCCATGACATTGACATACTACAATGGTTTCCCCTCAACGATACAACAGAAATGAAAGAACCTAAAGCCACTTCTTATTTCAGGTTGCACTATATTTACTAGTATTACTACCACATCTGCACCAATGTTAATGGGAGGACTGAGTTTGAGAGTTTTGAGTCCCATCAAGAGCGAATTTAAACAGCCATCTCTTTATCATCTACATTAAGAAAAGTCTCCTTCTGGTGGATCAGTACGTCGGGAACCATCAGTGTAGACAAAGACTATTTGGCTTCCCTGCATTTGATTTGAAACCGTATCTTTATAAAGCAACATACAGTAATCAGTATTTTTGCGATGAAGCGCCCCTTCAGTTACATTTCATGTAACATGTCATGTTCAGAGCAATTCATGTATACACCGTTTTGGAAATGCAGACAGCCGTACACGTGCGTTTGTGACGATTTATATTACTTATGAAGCGTTTCACCATAATCCGCTTTGTGCCGTAAAGCCTTACGCACTTCTCCCGGGTACGACTCACGCACCAAAGTTACAGAGTGCAAGAACAGACAAGAACATTCTCCCTGTTACAAGTCACCGTATCACCACAATGATTTTGAAGTTCTCATTTCAAGGTGAAAATATTTAGATAATGTTTCTTTAATTTGCGACGTGTACATGAACTATTGTCAGTGGAATACTGAACGTTATTAGTAGTTTCAGGTTTAACTTGTTTGTCAGATCACCAGATATACAGTTCACACAGTAACAGCTGCATTTAGAGCTTGATAAACAAAGTGGTGGAAATGATGTGATCATGTTAAACATGAATACAACTGTTAATTATGTTATTTTGACCAAAAAGTGATCCATTACTAAATACACCTTACCCCGCTCAATTTATGCTGAGCAATTGACTTTTCTAAAAGTCAAACGAGTCCTTAAAGTGGTCATTGCTATGTTTGTTCAGAGTGATTGGACTTGAGCAGTATTTATTCACTGCTCAGTACAGGGAATGTATATAAATGCAGTCCACTCTGTAGGCTGTAATCATTGTGGCTACACATTCACACAACACAGCAAACAGACGAGCGAACATTTTAAACAAACTCGACACTAGAAAAATGCAAAAAAGAATCATGCGTTTTCAATACTGATGAAAGCAATGATATAATAATAATAAGTTGAAGGATGCAGTAAATGGGACACCTGTCACACCTGTAAACATGGGATCTATTGAAGGCGAGACTGAAGTGTACTCTTTTTTAATAATAATAATCGACTGTTACCACAAGATGGCGCACTAGTTTGCTGTTGCACAATGAGGTGGATCTTGTGACCGTGGTAACAGTGTTTCTCAAGTCAGCTCAAGTGCCACATAGTCTTAGTTAACTTAATGTAGCATCCAATATATGGCCGAATATGTCAAAGTCTCATGTGGAGATGCAGAAACAGATCTCTGCTGGACGGGTGCCCAAAGTCCTTTGAATGACAGTAATTCTTACCTTTGCCTTTCCAGAGTGCCAAAAAGATCTTTGCTGAGCTCTAAAACAACATTTTCCAATCATTTCCGTTATGCTTTTACATCCAACAATAACGTAGAGGCACAGGAAACACATTAGGGAGCATGATCTGTGGACATCTCCAGTTGCACGTGCATTGTGTATTTCCAGTATCAGGTTGCATCAGGTGAAATAGTACAAGAGTTGTTCGTCTCACATCAGTCATTAGGGAAAGTCTTTGATTTCAGACATCATGCTATTTCTGTTTTTTTAAGAGCAGCAGAGAGCAGCCTCTTGTACAGCGTGTTCTGCAGAAACCATCACTGCCAACCTTTGCAGTTTATATTTCTATCAATGCATTCATTAGCGGTGATGTGTCTTTGTCCCACAGGTGTGATGTATTTTCTACATGCTGAAGATAACACCAGCTGTCACACTATGAACAAATGGATGAACATGAGTTCCGCAGGACACAGATGCATCATGGCTGTTATGTTGTATTGTCTCTGTGATGCAGTAGTTGCTGGTGTTGTAAGTCCTTTGCACTTGTTCCCTGTCCAACTGTTAAAAGAGCTGCCACGAGGAGACTACACACTGGTAGTGTAGAAATCTCTTTCATTTGTCTCCACTTGAATGAATTGAGTTTGATTTCAGCTGCTGCACTGAAGCGAAGGGATGTTCAAAAAAATTAGAATTTGAAAAAGTGAGAAGGAACATGTTTTTAAAAACTGAGGATTTTTGCAATGATATGGAAAAACAAAAGAAATGTATTTGAGAAAAAGATTGTTGGAAACTATGTTTTTATTATTGAAAATAAACATTGACTCACTTTTTAAACTTCTTGAATGTGAAGAGGTTGATGAAAGCATCTTCAGGTGGGGCAACATTTATTTATTTGTGTTTCGATGCCGCAGTGTCTCTTTGAACACATCAGTTATCAAACAAGGGGAAATCATGCAAATCTTATTGCAGCAAATTAAAAGGTGCATTATAAAGTCACGTTAACATCTGTCCATTCAGCACCACACATTTTATTGTTCTCCGGACTTCGCTCTCTTTTTCCATCAGTGGCTTCCTGCTTGAATTATGGGTTTTTTTGGACTTCTGAAAGTTCACAGCAGGTCCAGTCCAGTGTGATATGAACCAAACAGCCAATTAAATACTTCAGTATGTAAGTGAGACCTTTTTAACTGTTTACAGCAATCTTCTTTCATCAAACTTTCATCAAGTGTTCGATGGTAGTAAGCAAAGCTGCTGTTTGTTATACTTGAACTGATGTTACACTTAACTTATTGTGATTATTTATTCATTAAACTCACTATGATGCGTCCAGGCACGTTAGCTGTTAGCTATTAGCCTCTGGTATCAGAGGCGCTATTGACTTGCAGTGAGGTGTGTTCAGGCTCTATTCAGTAAAAATGTGTTTTGGACGAAGGTATAACATGAAGTATTTAAATGTAATCTTATAAAAAAGTAGGGTTTTTTTGCGATAAACTTGAATCAATACAGTTGTTTGAAGGAGATATTTTGAAAGCAATACAAAATAGATATTAGAGCGGGAATTATGACCTGTTTAACAAACAAAACAAAAAACAGTATGCAAATGGTAATGCACATCTTCTCCAGCAGTGTCTCCTTCTCCAGTCCTCTAACACAGGGGTCCCCAACCACCGTGGATCATTTGGTACCGGGCCGCACAGAAAGAATAAAAAGATTATTTTTGTTTTGGTAATATTTATTTGAAACATTGTTTTAACATTAGTCTTCAGGGTATTTTATTTTGAAAAATGAAATAAAGTGCTTAATATAAAATGGAATAATTACATTTACATTATATATGTAATATTAAATTATATGTTTTGCACTTCATTATGTGTTTTGTTATGTGTGTGTTTTAGCCACCCCGGTCCTTAAAAAGATTGGGGACCATTGCTCTAACAGACGCACCTTCACCACCAGTGTCTCCTTCTCCAGACCTCTAACAGACATCTTCATCACCAGTGTCTTCTGCACAGATAGCTGTCTGTCTTATGACAGCTGTCAGTTTCAAGCGGTGTCCCGTCATGCAGATGCAGAAAGACAAGTGTGTTTTTTAGGAAATAATTTCCAATGTCCGATTAGAGTTACCTGTAAGTGCTATTGTGGCTGTTCATAGAAAGTGCAGCCTACCATAAAGTCACTAAAGTACTCTGTAAGTACAACATTATTTCCAAATCAATATATCATTTGATAGATTTTGAAAAAAATACTTGAGATTCAATGAACTAAAACTACATTGATTCATTACTTCATTAATTGTGACATAATGTGACACAATATTAGCATGTGTTGGAAAGCTGTATTTTCTCTGGTTCCCATCCACAGGAAGGTCAGAGGTCAGCCAACCAAGAGCATCCTGGGAGCTGGTAGGGACTACGTGCTGATGGATGGTCTTTGGAAGTTGTGTTTACGGCTACTGCCAAACTGGAGAGAATTTAATTTAATGTATTTAATCTTCAACATCAAAATTTCAAGCGGTCTATATTTGATTTTAAAATGATGTTTTTGTACATGTTGTATAATTTATTGACGTACTAATTAAAGTCCACCATTAGCATGCTGCTGCTATCCTCTGTGACTTAAATGCTGAATGAGAAAAATCCATTTGACTGTCAAGATTTCCACCAGCCCAAGTTTAATGTTAAGGTTCCTATTGGATGTCTTCTCAGGAGCGCTGGGAAGCGCAGCTTTTTCCAATTCAATTGGTTGTGTAAAGCTAGCCGCAAACTAAATTAGTCAGAGCAAATTGACTTTCAAAATAAAATGAGGTTTTAAAAACTAGACCTAAATAGGCCTGACGTGCATTTTTGACTGCTGCTATCAAACTGCATATTTTATTAAATTAAAGTTGTCATAGGCTAATTGGAGGAAATTTCTTTACACAATGTCTCCCGAATCATACATTAAGTAAATAAAATATTAGTAATAAGTAAATAATTACAGACACTACTCTAACCACCAACATTGAGTTTGTGGATATAATACAATATGGAAGAGATAAAACTCATTTGGTGATTAGCTTATTAGCTAGCTTAGCTATGAAGTTTCCCTGCATGAAGTAGACTATAATGATTTTGTGTATTTTTAATCAACCAAAACTACGTTTATAGGGTTTACAGACTTCTTTAAATGCTCTTTCTAAAATGCTGGAATGTGTTTCATTTATTTTGTTAGGATTAAATAACTACATGTAGGCCTACTGTGAAGAAATGTGAAGAAAACCCATGTTTCAGCATTTCATATAGATAGAAGACTTTTACTGAATACCAGATACTCACTAAAATAATTATTGATTTTTTGGCAGCCCTGATACAGCTTTAGACATGAATCATAGAATCATAGACTGTGAATGGAATTTAAAATATCATATATTTCATCGACCTTACCACTGAATTATACCATTAATGAGAGGTTTATTCTAGAAAAACATTAACCGGAAGTCCACTCCCTGTCCTGTAGTCGGACTTGACGCTAACCTACAACACGGGGGGCGGAAGACACGGCGGCTCTCAAGTGAGAACCAGGTCGCTGGAGAGAACCACAGAGCCGACATTAATGTGGTAACCGACCTGTGAGGACAGTTTGCTACTTTCACTGTCGACATATTGTGGATAAGACTGCCGTTTATTTTTCATGGACTCCCCAGTGTAAGTAGCTGACAGCCGCACTTTCCTCTGCGCGTGAGAGTACGACTGAGCGCTTATAAGGAATGTTATGTAGAAAAGGTTGATACCTGACATTCAGCACGCACTGCCAGGGAAATGTTTCCTTTCGTCTGTGTGTAGTGCGTGTTTGAAGCTAGCTAACTGTTATTGGCAATGAAGTGCTGTTGAATGATGTATGCCTGGCTGTAACTTTATAGATGGTAGAGGTGCAACAGGTGACGTGTGCAGGCAGCCCCCCAAACGAAGTTTTAGATGACAATTTGTTTACAAAATCAGTTTTCTTATTATGGTGAAGGTTAGAAAAACAACTAGGTGTTCAATGGACTGAAGCTATAATAATACATGACTGTATTACCCCTCCAAGGGTATAAATAAGTGGGGTTGCTAATGACTTCCCTCTTAAACAAGCTGCAACTTGAGGTGGAAAGAAGAGTGGGACATGTGAACTTGCTGTTCTATGGTGACATGTGTGTCCCTCCTGTCACCTTCCAGTGGATTGCTGTGTGCAGCAGGCTTCTCAACCTCAGTTTTGTTTTAGTAGTAGGATAAACGTTCACTCCATTTGAACTTGAGTAATATGATGGATTAGTCTTCGTTAGAACTGGACCTGCATTCAAATTTAATAAGTGCATCCCTCCTTTTCTTTCTTCTTTTTTAATTTTTTCCCCCCCAACCAAGCAGTGCAGAGGTCTGGCCATACACTCGGTGTGTACATTTTTATGGCTCCATTCATATACATGGATTCAACTAAATAATCATTAGGAGGAGCAATCGTTGCAACGAGCTTATAGTTGTTGAATGTGAGTGTTGATTAAAAGCAGCTTGCTCAGCATAAAGAACAGATCAGAGGCCCAGGACTTTCACAAATCCTTGTAAAATGCTGGTTTTAAACGGGGCTAATTGTAGAACAAAAAAAAGCTGTTGTTACCTTGCTGCTGATTCTACACCATTTAGGCCCTACTGCTGACTAAACCATGTGCACTTTAAAACTTTCCCTTATCCCAACATAAAGTATTTTTTGGATCCCATTGACAGAAAAAAAAGTTTACATAGGATATGCTATGTGATTGAACCTTTGAGTAATGTACGGATGGTTACCCAAAGCCTTCAGGCTAACCTGCGATGCTTCATATCATTGGACAGTAAGTTCATTTAGTGTTTGTTTGGCTCTTCATACAGTGATGACTGTGTGTCACTTTGCCCTCTAGTTGGTGTTTGAGTGGTGCCACAGTTTGTCTGTCATCTGGGTTTTTATGTATGTGGCATTGATGGAGACTTTGTGGTCACAAATCATAACTGAATATTCTAACAATTGATTGTATGCTTTTGTCCTGACATACTGGTATGTATACAACCTGAAAGATGGTAATCTTTGACCCTTTCATTTTATCTGTACCATGATGCCTCTGGGGGGCGGAGGGGTGAACAAGCTGTTGCATAAGCTTTCACTTCCTGGAATGAGTTGACTTATAAGGGGGTGTCACTGCACATACAGCCCAGGGGCAGAAGCAGCAAGACAAAAATACATCAGGGAGCCGGGTGTCACTGTCACTAACAGACCAGTGGGCTGCTCTCAGATGAGAAATCTTTTTTTTTTATATATATATTTTTTATATATATATTTTTTATATATATATATATATATATATATATATATATATATATATATAATGTATATATATATATATATATATAGATATAATATATTTATATATATATATATATGAGAGTTATATATTATCTTATCTATTTTTTTTTATCTCTTTTAGTTATATATAGAATCTATATATATATATTAGATCTATGTATATATATATATATATATCTATATATATATATATATATCTATATATATATCTATATATATATATATATATTTTTATATATATATATTATATATATATATATTTTCTTTAGTGTATTAATGTTTTTACAGTGTAATGTAGAGCCATCAGTGACTCTTGCGGTGCTACTTTTGGATTTTTGGAGGCTCGGAACAAAAAGGTACATGATGACTGGAGCTGTATTGGCAGCCATTGTTGGCAAGTCTGTCTGTAGAAGTTTGTGGGTGCAGAAGAGGAGTTATTGGGGTGTAATATGGCTCAAGTCTTCAAAAGGTGCTGCTTTTCTCTGGGGCCAGCAAATGCAGCTAACTATTGCGTTTAGCAACATTTCTGTAGTTCCCTCACAAAACAAACCGTTCATATCGTTAAAAAAACATATGAATGTTTTTTATTTAATTTTTCATTCAGCATCATTGCTGACATGATGATATTGATGTCAGCAATGCCAATTAAGGCATTGTTACTAAACCTTTCCTTTCACAGTCATATGTGTTTTATTGGTGTTTACCACATGTTTAGACACTCCCCCATGCTTTGGTACAACCTTTGTGCCAAAGGTGGCGATCAACACTATGCCCTTAGTAAAACCTTATTCAGAGAAACAGACGTGTGTTAGGGTAGATCTCCTTGTATATCTGTGGAATTAGATTACAAACCACACGTTCTTGGAGACTGAATCCTTCTTCACCTCATGGTATGTACAAACTGTTGTGTCTTCACATCAGGTGTGTTTTGGCCAAAGAAGAGATGAATACTTGGTATCAAGTGTCAAGAACCTGTGCACTAAATGAATTGATCATGATACCTAGTTGTATTGTAATGTATCATATATTTGAATTTTTGTTTTTGTTTTCTCCAGCATTGTTTGTTATTAGTGTTGGTTTGAATGAGCTTGATTTGCTTGTAGCTTGAAATATCAAATACACAAGTGTTTGATGCCTCATGATCTCAATTGCCTTGGTGATGAAGATACAGGTTTTTTGCCCAACAGAGCAGTCAGTTTTGGGTTTGATCTCTGACTCAACTGTATAACTCCTAAGGGATAATGTTGTCTGCACAAAGTCAACACTCTTATGATGATAATGAACTGAATGTTATTTTCCTGCTAGTTCACTGTGTTGTGGTGACTGTCATGGGAGTGTATTTCTTGTTCACACAAGAACAGGCCTGTCTTTGTAATCCTCTGCTTCTGGTTATGGTTGATAAAAATGCATGTTCACATGTCCTGAGTATCATGTGCTTTAGCATGTGAAGCCTTTTGATGCTTTTCATTGTCCTGATCATGTTCTTCTTGTACTTACAAAGAAAAGTTAGACATTTTTAGAGAAAATGCTTATCAGCTTGTCTGTCAAGCGTTGACTAGATTAATACCCTGCTGATGTCTGTAAGGTAAATATGAAGAGAGCCAGAAGGCTATTGGCTTAGATAAGCAAAAAGTATAAAGCAAAATCTGCTCTCTAACACAGTTACAGCTGTATAAAGGTGCAAATAACAGTAGCTACAATAGGTTAAACGATTTAATAGTGTGTGTGTGTGTGTGTGGATTAAACAAACAAGATGCAACGTGTTAAACTAAGCTAGTTTATTGTGAAACTAAATGTCAAACTACCCCATGAAGCATTGTTTTTATGGAACGGTAGTTTAGTTAGCATGACATTAGCATTGTCGCTTCAGGTCACTGTCAGGACTTGGTTTTTAGACTTTCACTTTTCATCTGCGTGTAAATCCAGAGTGATTTGCGTCCCTTTGAAATTTGTCTGTCTTGAATTACTCCCTGGTATTTACATCTGATGACCCAGACAAGAGATGCAAATCTCTCTTCCCTTTTCCCCCCTCCCTTATTCTTATGAACTGCCTTTTGACTCTCTCAAAAGGAAACTCACCAGTCAGTTTGTCAGACTTTCAGGATGCATTTAGCACTTTGGCGAAGATCAGACATTTACAGTGACGAGTATCGTGCAGTAAGACAGCAAACGTGAAGTGAACGCTCGTATGTGTCCGTTTGGCTCAGTGACCATAAAAGTCATATAACTCAGCTGTCCCTTTAAGGCTGCAGGCGGGATCAGATTTCTTACATGATCGTCTGGTCTAGCTAAAGGAACTCAAACATGGCGGACCTGTGTAGTTATAGCCCTGAAAGATCCCATATATATACAGTTGAACCTGTGAGCTTTTTATTTTATAGTATACCATTTATAGTATACATACATTTTATAATAAATGGTAGAAGAAACTTTAGGAAAAGGTACTGTTGGGAATCAGTGGAAACGTGCCGAGAAATGCGACGCACTGACACGGCAGTGGAGTGGAAGACATGGATGTAAACAATGCAGGATTTTTAATATATTTAACAAATGGCTTTGCTAATGTTGTATGAGGAATGAAATGCATTCTACACGTTTCTGCTTCTTTGTGAGAAACTCCAAGACATCATGCTGTTTTGCTGATGCACCTTCTGACATGCTGTCATTTAACCTGTCTGCACCTTTATATCAAATCAAACGTACAAGCTTCCCTGTGAACGCACATGGTTTGCCTTCTGTACATGACATTAAAGATCCACTCTGCTGAGGGAATAACAGATATGTAGCTGGTGGCAGTTTGCTCCCTCTGAGAGCTCTTATCTGTGGGTTAAGTATGGGTGTGTTCCTCTCAGCTGTGGACCGATGTGGCTCATAGATATTCATGCAGAAGTTTCCTCTCCGGAAAGGCTGTTAGCAGTGTGAGCGGTTAGTGACTTTGTATCGTAAAAAGAAATATATTTCTTCTGTTTCCTTTTTTTTAAAGGTTTCTTAAATGTTTTAATCAGAAAGATAAGCAATATTTAAATGTGAAAATTGGTCAAATTATGGCAGAAGGTGCAGTTTCAGCGACATTGGGCACACTTTACTGAATTATTTCAAATGTAGGCTATTTATTGTAATAAGAAAAAGGCTAAATATGGAATAACATTCACACTGGACGATAAACAGTCTAAATGCTGAAACTATTGAAGTGGCAGTCAAAATGCAAATAGTGAAAGAAGTTGAACTAACTGGAGAGTAAAAGATGAAAGATGTGTAAGTGAGTATTTTACATTTCAGTGGAAGATTACTAGTTATTACTATTTAACAATATCAGTTTTCAGTTATTTCTGGGTCAGTAACCAACACGGGTCATGGATCCATTTAGTGGATCCCTCTGCTAACTGTATGTTGTTATGGGGTAACTGCAAGTAATATTTTGAGGTACTTGTACTTTGGGTATTTCCATTTCCTACTACTTTTTATAATATATTTTTTATTACTGTGAAAATATCTCCTTCAAACAACTGCATTTATTCAAGTTTCTTGCAAAAACAACTAAATTTGACTAATAAAATAAACCGTACATTCTATTGTCATTATGGTGAAATGAACCCCAAAGGGTCTTGAATGACCCTGAAGGGGTTAATTTTGCAATAATGACCGACTCATTTCACATTATCCCTCTTTTTACACGGCTACCTACTCAATACATCAATAATGTGACTCAGTATTGATTAGAGAATGATTTTGAAATGATTGTACTGCTTACGCTAAGAGAAATAGTCTGTAAGATTTTATCGCCCATCCCGTGTTCCCTTTAGTGTTTACTTCATGCCTGTCTTCTTCAGTTTTATCGTCCACTTCTTTAGTCTTGTAACCACTTTTTTGTGCTGTTTTCTTGTTCTCATTTTCTTTACTTGGGACATGAATCCAAAGTTTTTTAATCTCTCTCTCTCTCCAAAAATGAATATAAACAAAATATTCATGGTAATATTCATGGTCTTTTCTGATGGAGTAACAGATCTTGTCACAGTTGCCGCTGTTAAACTTACCGGACTTCTTCCTGCGAATCGATATGACGTGGTCCTGTGATCAGAGCAAGCCTGATTTATGTGCTTTAGGAACCAATAAGCAGAATCTAAATTTTAATTTCTTAATATACCTCTAGAATCTGAATTTTGGTACCGGTTCTAGATACCCAAACTTATTCATGGGAAGAAGTAGGAAAGTGCTTTGCCAAACCCTCTTCTACAGTTACATGTATAGACCAAGATACAATGACATAAATCTATATGGATATATATAAATAGTTTGAAGAACCTCTTGGCTTCATTGTGTTCCCCTGACTTCTGAAAGCTATCTTACAAAATATCATTTTGGGCGCAGTTTGTATTTCTTAGTAAAATCTATTATCATTTCATCTTATTCATTAGCAGATATTGTTCCTTATTATTTCAAATCAGGATTTCATGGTCATTTTGTCGAGATGTTGTTGATTGGTCTCTTAGGACGATGCAGCAGGGCCGCACTTGAGCTCTTCATTCCAGCTGTTCACATTTCCTGTTTTCAGACGAAATCACTGCTGCTGGAGCTAATCAGCATCACACTGAGGAGCAGCACATCTCCTGGCCAAGACTGCACTCTTTGTTGTCAGATTTAAGTTCCATACCATTCAAACTAAAATATCTGCAACGGTGTTCTCTGCACCTAACACTTCCTTACAGGTCTTTGTCTGTAGAGCCCTTTAGAGATGTCACGAGAACCGATACTTCGGCACCAAGTTGATGCCAAAATTTGTAAAACATGACGATACTCGTTTTTCAGGTACAACAGGTACTCTCTGGGCTCAAGACTAACGACGTCCTCTGTCACTGGGTCGATAGAAAATGTGTTTGGATGCAGGAAGCTCACTGTCGAACTTTTCCCTGATAAAGCTACTAGCTGTTAGCAGCCGATGAACGGAGGTTCCATACAGTTGCATTATGGTGTGTTCAAGCTCCATAATAACTGTCAGGCGAAGGTGAATTATAGAGTTTGGGATTTTACAATATCGTCGTTACTGTGATATGCACACACGTTTTGGTTTTTAGAACGCATACATTTTGGTTTTAGCAAACACACACAAGGGCAATCTACTTGCCACAACACTCGATGAACTACGTCACACCCACACCGCAGGTTATACTGTCTATTGTTATGTACAGGCTGCAGTGCGGTCTGTGGTCCACTGCAGCTCAAAGTGTCTCAAGTAGATATTGGAGAGGGAATTATGACCTGTTTGACTTCATAACAAAAAAACGTATGTGAGAAGTAATGCGTGTATGATGAAGGACATAGGATTTTTTTACATTTTCAAATTTTAATCGTATCAAATTGGGAATCAATAATAATCAAATTTCACTTATTAGTATTGGTATCGACTAAAACATTTCTGGTATTGTGACATCCCTAAAGCCAAGTCTACACTTTCTGTATCCCACCCTGTGTTTTTCCTCTCTCTCTTTGTCTAGGCAGGAACTTGTTGTCTGAGCTTTGATCCCTCTCTCAGACATTCTCGGACACACACACACACACACACACACACACACACACACACACACACAAAAGTTCTGTTCTGTTGTAAGTGACACATCATACAAGTCTTGTGACCAATAGATTAATTAGAATTTTTGCACTCTGCTTTGTTCATGTCAGAATATAAATGACTAAATAATAAAAATAAATAACTTATGACTTTTTATGACACTGATTAAAACTACTTTGAACACCTTATCTCTCTCCTGAGGGTTGTCATGGAGAACCCAACAGCTGTCAGTGATCTGTTTGCCGTTTTGCCAGTTAGTTTCATATCACTGACCCGAACCCAACAGGGATCTTCCATCGTTTGCCTGCTTTCATATTGAGGTCAGTTTAAAAAGTTTCACTCACAAAATGCACTGCTCACAAAAAAGGACCTGTTACTTTGTGCTATACATTCCAGATATGAGCGCGCACTTTGAGATGGTCTTGGACAGCCCGTCAAGGCATTCATGGTGTTGCTTCACACCTCCTCACACTTCTCCTACAACGTCTGACACAAACAGACCTCTGGCCTCGTCTTTTATTACACGATCAAAATGAATTTGTAAATATAAAAGCATCCGGTTTGTCTTCGGGCCTTTTGACTTGGATATTTATTTCTCGACACAGTTGCACTTTCATTTCTCACTTTGAAAACCTTATGAAAGATTTGTCAATTTGCCATTGTACTCTTTGAAACTCTACAAATCTATTTACTAGTAGTTGATTATACTTTGCTGGGCACTTTGTTCTGTCTGTATGTGAAGCCTACTTAACCTACAGTTCAAACAAAGTGCTTTGGAAGACATTTAAAGGGCCTACGAAATGATATTTTGTCAGTGTTATTGGGCTTGGTATATGATAGAGGTTGCATATCTATTGTGAAATGTGCCATATATATATTTTTAATATTGATGTATTCGTAATAAATCACGATCATAACAGCATAAAAACAACCGATCGCTGCGCTGAGAGCATCCACTTCGGCAATGTTCTTGCGATGACGTCACAAGTATAATACAGCCGCCGCCAGTGTTCGTCTGCGTTGAAGCGTCCAGCAAAGACTGCTGTCAATTATTACGAGAAAGAATGGACAACAATCGATCGCCAAGGATAATTGTGAAGCGATGTGTTGTATGGGGATGTGGGGCCGTCTCCAAATCTAGCTTTCTGTGGCCAAAAGATGATAAAATGTCGCGTTTATGGACAAGACAAGTGCGTCGATGAAACCGATGATTTGTGGGCAGCACTTTGAGAGATCGTGTTTCGAACAAACTATGCTCGCCAAGGAAATGAGATTCAAAAATAATTTAAAACTGAACGCAGATGCTGTGCCTACAATACTGCCGAGACCTCAGCCAGCACAAGCCAGCATGCCGACTCAAACACGTCCGTCGGTGCAGAGTCCTCCACCAAAGAGACGACGAAATGCATTCGCCAAAAGGGAAAGAGCAAAAGTAAGCCGTGCTACTTGTTTACTTTATTTATTGTTTCAAGCATAAAGCCATAATCGGTCTAGCTACTGTATGTAACGAGTTTACACCAGGTAATAGCCAGGTTAGCTAATAACTTTAGCTAATTACACTTCATTAGCTTAATTAAGTATAGATTCAATGTTTAACAGGCTTCCCCATTTTATTCTGTAGTTTGAGTAAAAGCATGAGTCTATATAACTTTGAACTATCACACTATTATTACATAGGTATTGAAACATTGTTGAATGAAGCCACTGACAGAACTGAGGATACCTGTATGATCAGCGACCATCTATTGGACATCCACACTGGGGAGGAAGCTGTGTGTACACCAGTAAGTATACAGACTGTACGTCATCTGTACATTACAGTTGTAGTACCAGTGGACCTGCACATGACGGGTTAAACATACAATCACCACATGCATGTACATAATTCATATATTTGTTTAATTTGATATCATTGCTCTCTCAATCACTTCAACCACATCTTTTATTCTGAATGTTATTAGATATTTTCTTTACGCAGACATGTATAAACATGCAATACAATTTCAAGCTGGTTTGAAAGATTTATTAGTAAAGTTGTGTTTTGTACATTTCAGACATGTCAGAAAGAAATAGCTGTGCAGACGGATCCCCCTCCGCGGACACACAACAAGTCCATGCAGGCGCGACCACGTGTCAGGTCAGCTGGACTGCAAGTTCCAATCCAAGTCAAGGTCAGCATCATAATAAATATATATATATATATATATATATATATATATATATATATATATATATATATATTTTTTTTTTTTATTTATTTATTTAAAATATATATATATATATATATATATATATATATATATATATATATATATATATATATATATATATATATATATATATATATATATATATATATATATATATATATATATATATATATATATATATATATATATATATATATATATATATATAAAATAATGCTTGATTATAAAACATCTTTTTTGCAGAGTATGTTACTGAACTCTTGACCGAGACTATACGCTTTGCGCCAAGACAATGTTGATGAGGAACCTTTCGAAGTCCCAGCTCCACTCAGCAGTCGGTGGAAGAACCAAACAAGAGGGATGCAGTTGTGCTGTATAGAAGCAGATTCAATCACTGAACTGACATTGTGTTTTGTTATTGACTCTAATAAAGTGCTGATACTTGAACGACGTGTAGTTGTCAGATGGAAACGTAGCACAGATCTTTTGAATGGCACATGATGGCATTCTGTGGTTCTTACCAAGTATTCCCCAACAAAATCTCACCAGCTGGCGGTATGCCACATAGTGATACATTCTGTAAAATACAAAATAATACATGTCAGTGGTAATCACTTCAACCTTATTTGCTTATTTATCTATTTATTCTGTGACTGTGCCAGAGTGACCATTCGACTCCCCATGAATACATCAAAGTTTCTGAGCTCTACACATTTGTGCACACAAGTCAAATCAAATGTATTTGTATAGCCCAATATCACAAATTATACATTTGTCTCAGTGTGCTTTACAGACTACAGGTTACGACACCCTCTGTCCTTAGACCCTCGCATCGCACAAGGAAAAACTTCCTAAAAGAAACCCCACAATTAAAGGGGGAAAAATGGAAGAAACCTCAGGGAGAGAAACTCTCCCAGGACGGACAGACGTGCAATAGATGTCGTATGTACATGATAAACAACCTAGTACATATACAACATTTGGCAGAGAATGATGTTGTGTTGAAACATCATTCCTGATCCTGATGTAAACTTTATCAGTGGCAACCTGCCACATGAGACACAGAAACTCCAGGGATGATACCCCGGACGATGAGTTAGTAACATACATTTACATAAATGCATACAGATAGAGAGGGAGAAGAAGAGAGGGAGGGGAAGGAGAGGAGAGAGGAAGAGAAGGAAGAGAGCAGGGAGGTGTCCCCCGGCAGTCTAAACCTATAGCAGCATAACTAGGGGCTGATCCAGGGCAAACCTGAGCCAGCCCTAACTATAAGCTTTATCAAAAAGGAAAGTCTTTAGCCTACTCTTAAATGTGGAGAGTATGTCTGCCTTCTGAACACAAACTGGAAGCTGGTTCCACTGGAGAGGAGCTTGATAGCTGAAGGCTCTGGCTCCCATTGTACTCTTAGAGACTCTAGGAACCTCAAGTAACCCTACAGTCTGGGAGCGTAATGCTCTAGTTGGTTTATAAGGTACTATGAGATCTTTAAGATATGCTGGAGCCTGACCATTAATTGCTTTGTAAGTCAGGAGAAGGATTTTGAATACTTCAGTTTTGTCTGTGTTTAACATCAAGAAGTTGCTAGACATCCAAGTGTTTATGTCCTTAAGGCATGCTTGAAGTTTAGCCAATTGATTGGTTTCATCTGGTTTAATTGATAGATATAATTGGGTATCATCTGCATAGCAATGAAAGTTTATAGAGTGGTTCCTTATAATATTGCCCAAAGGAAGCATATATAAGGTGAATAGAATCAGTCTAAGTACAGAACCCTGCGGAACTCCAAGACTGACTTTGACTGTCATGGAGGATTTATCGTTAACACATACAAATTGAGATCGCTCAGATAAATAGGACTTGAACCAGCTTAGTGCGGTTCCTTTTATGCCAACACAATGTTCCAGTCTCTGTAGTAGAATGTCATGATCAACAGTGTCGAAAGCAGCACTGAGGTCTAACAAGACAAGAACAGAGACAAGTCCTTTGTCTGATGCCAATAGAAGGTCATTGGTAACTTTCACCAGTGCCGTCTCTGTGCTATGATGAACTCTAAATCCAGATTCAAAAACCTCAAATAAACTATTATGTAAAAAATCCCATAACTGTTTTGCAACTGCTTTCTCAAGGATTTTAGCGAGAAAGGGAAGGTTAGATATCGGTCTATGGTTGGCTAAAACCTCTGGATCAAGACCAGGCTTTTTAAGAAGTGGTTTTATTACAGCTACTTTAAAGGATTTTGGTACGTAGCCAGATAATAGAGACAGGTTGATCATATTTAATAACGAGGTGTTAATTAAGGGTAAAACTTCTTTAAACAGTTTAGTTGGAATCGGGTCTAAAAGACAGGTTGATGGCTTAGACGATGAGATTGTTGAAGTTAGTTGGTTAAGGTTGATTGGAGTAAAACAGTCTAGATATATTTCAGGAGTTACAGAGGTTTTTAAAATTCTGGAGGTTGAAGTTAAGTCATTACCAATTGAGGGCAGGAGGAGATTAATTTTGTCTCTAATAATTATAATTTTATCGTTAAAGAAGCTCATGAAGTCGTCACTACTGAGAGATATAGGAATAGAAGGCTCTGTAGAGCTGTGGCTCTCTGTCAGCCTGGCTACAGTGCTGAAAAGAAACCTGGGGTTGTTCTTATTTTCTTCTATTAAGGAAGAGTAATAAGCTGCTCTGGCATTACGGAGAGCCTTCTTATACTTTTTAAGATGATCTAACCAGACTAAACGAGATTCTTCCAATTTAGTGTAAATTAAGCCATGGAGCTTTCTTTTTCTGTTTTATGATCTTCTTCTTTAGAGGAGCGACAGAGTCGAGTGTTATTCGCAGTGAGGCTGCAGCGCTATCAACAAGATGATTAATTTGGGAGGGACTAAAGTTAGCATTGGAGTCCTCTGTTATATTGATATTGAGTCCTGGTATTGAATTAAGTGCTGATGGAATCACTTCCTTAAATTTAGTCACAGCACTTTCAGATAAACATCGAGCGTAGGATATTTTGCCTACTGGCTTGTAGTCCAGTAACAGGACTTCAAAAGTTATTAAATGGTCTGATAAAAGAGGATTATGTGGACACACTGATAAACTTTCAATTTCAACACCATATCCCAGAACAAGGTCCAGAGTGTGGTTTAAACAGTGAGTTGGTTCATGTACATTTCGACTGAACCCAATTGAATCTAATATTGAGATAAATGCATTATTAAGGCTGTCACTATCAACATCCACATGAATATTAAAGTCACCTACAATAATTACTTTATCTGTTTTAAGGACTAAACTTGATAAAGATTCTGAGAATTCAGATAGAAATTCAGAATACGGACCAGGAGGGCAGGTACACAGTAACAAATAAAACTGGCTTTATTGTTTTCCATGTTGGGTTTGAGAGCGTAAGAACAAGGCTTTCAAAAGAGTTATAGTTTAGTTTAGGTTTAGGATTGATCAAGAGGTTTGAGTCAAATATGGCCGCAACTCCACCTCCTCGGCCAGTACCTCGAGGAATGCGAGTATTAATATGGATGGATATAATAATGTGGATTCATTTAGACTGACATATTCTTCATGTCTCAGCCAGGTTTCAATGAGACAAAATAAATCAATCTTATTAACTGATATTAAATCATTTACCAATCCAGCTTTCGTTGATAAAGATCTGATGTTTAACCACATTGAATTTTTCGATTTAGTTGCACTTTTGCAGTGGTGGTGTTTATTTTAATTAGGTTTTCATGTATAACTCCTCTTCTGTTAACCATAGACTTGATTAGTTTCAGTGGTCGTGGGGCAGACACAGTCACTATGGGGATTTGAGTGGGTGACTGCCTGGAAAGAAGCACAGGGAAGTGTGTAAGACTGCAACTCTTTCTCCTGGTCTCAACTCTGGGTTGTCATGGATTAAGTCCACTAATAAACTTTGTAATATTATTGGATATGAGATCTGCTCCAGCCAAAGTAGGATGAATGCCGTCACTCCTAATCAGACCAGGTTTTCCCCAGAAAGTCCGCCAATTGTCTACGAAGCCCACATCATTATCTGGACACCACCATGAGAGCCAGCGACGGAATGATGACATGCGGCCAAACATGTCATCATTCAAAAGATTTGGCAGAGGACCAGAGAAAACTACAGAGTCCGACATTGTTTTGGCAAATGTACACACCGACTCCACATTAACTTTAGTACAATCCGATTGACGCAATCGCGTGTCATTACCGCCGACGTGAATAACAATCTTACTGTATTTACGTTTAGCCTTAGCCAGCAGTTTCAAATGTGCTACTATGTCGCCCGCTCTGGCCCCAGGAATGCACGTGACTATCGTCGCTGGTGTCTCAAAATAAACGGATCTCAAAATTGAGCTACCGATAACCAGAGTTGGCTTCTCAGCTAGTGTGTCACTGAGTGGGGAGAATCTGTTAGAAACAGCAAGCGGTTGGTGGTGAACCATGGGCTTCTGATAACACTTCTTTCGGACAGTCACCCAGTCTCCCGGCTGCTCGGGCCCCGCCGGGGGACAGCTAACAGGAGATACCACTGGTCGGCCCGCACCGGCTATAGGGGGCTTGTTAACAGCTACACTTGCTAACCGCTGACTAACCATGGTGCGGAGCCGCTCATCTATCCCTCTAAAACTCGCCTCTAACCCTGCGTATAAACTACATTTAATACACGTACCATTATCACTAAAGGAGGCAGAACAATAGCTAAACATGAAACACACCGAGCAGAAGAGGGAGAGGAAGATGCCATCAAGTAACTTACTCATTACGTGGCTGATCACCTGCTTGTTGTCTGTCCCTCTTCGAATACCTTTGGTAGGCTGTCTGCAACACCCAAACATCCAGACACTTTGATTCGAATCCTGGGTGATCTGTTATGCAGGTTATATTTGTACCATGTCCCTCATATTCATTGAATTCCTCCATGACATCCTTTTCTTGGCAGCAGCTCTTCAATTGCTTCCATAATTGTACAGTTTTCACATGTACACCTAAATGTACAAAAGAAGAGTGGTAAGGACATGTACACAATATGCAATATCCAGAAAGAAGGCCAATATTAACGTCATCTTAATTGCATACTATTTATATGCCTGTGTTTCACGACAGGCTCGTAAGCAGCTCATAAGCCTGTTATGGTCGTACGGAGGTTGGATCTATTTGGTAGCAACTTGTTACCCGTTTCACGTAAGTCTCGTAAAGTTACGAAATCGTAACTTCCATGAACATCTGGTAAGTTTTCCGGCTACTATAGGCAGCCGTGAGACTGTCAGTAGGCAGACTATACTTTATAAAACAGCGCTGTCCTCCGGTCTGTTTGTTAGCTAATAGCTAATGCTTTATATACAGCTCGTAATATATGACGTTTGACATCAGACACGATAGAACCTCAACCGCAGAAACTTCGAGAAAGAATCAAGTTATCAAGCTTTACAGACGTCGATGTGTCCAAGTAGAGAAATAATTGAATATTTAGCGATCGAGCAATTTGCGGACAACAAGACGGGTTCATAACAATTCAAGGAAACCAAGCTATCGACTCGCTAGCAAGCTATCGATAGCTTGCGATCTATTTAGGATCGAGGATAATGTTACGTTTTACTATGATGTATTCACTATTTATTGGGAAGTTCTATGAACTATAGTCAAATGTATATACGTGTCTGTGTTCTGTTGCCGCACAGGATCTCCGCCAAATCCAGGATCACCGTCACCATCATCCGCATGTTCTCTCCAGTCTGTGTCGCCATCTTGAATACTGTGTCTCGAGCTGCTCTGTTCCCACCACGTTAAACTCGCCCGCATGATCTAAATCCACAACATCGGCATCCTCTTCAATAAACTCCCCTTTTTGAAGGTGCAACGAGTTTATTGACTACTCATTGTCACTGGATTCTGTCTAAATATCAGAGCCAGAGTCCGACTTCGCCACGTCTGCCTTGCTGTCTGTGTATTCAACTGGTGGACTGTATTCTACTTGTGACGTCAGAACACGGCGACGGGTGTTTCCGGTAGGGGAAATGTAAACATCGGTAGTCGACATACTAAATCGTGATTTATTAAATACTGCGATCATTGTGTCATAAATAACACATCATTTTACACCACAAATAGCATTTACTATCATCAGTAGAAATTCATGTTTATCATTTCGTAGGCCCTTTAAATGGTAGAGGCCAATTCCATTCAAGGGAGGCCGGATGGTGTACAACTTTAAATGGGACATATTATGCTAAATGCACTTTTCATTGCTTTTCAACATGAATACGTGTCCCCTGTATGTCTACAGACCCCCAAAGTGTGAGAAAGGACCATCTACTTTTATTCTCCTGCTCCATCTATCAGAAAATGTGTAACAAAGAGCTGGTCAGAGAACTGATACTTCGGTATCAAAATTCTGAAAACCTGACGATACTCGTTCGATCTACAGTAGCGCAGCCACAGAAGGTACTGGCGTTAAGGACCAGAGACTCATGGCATCCAAGGTTTACATCAAACCAGCATGCAAACGGTAATAAAGGAGTGTATGTTTAGGTACATGGGATTTAAGAGGCACGCTACTTGTTCTGCTGTTGGCTGCATGAACCAACAGAAAGTCAAGGTTGCTGTTTTGTGCATTATTTATGTCCAAGTTACATTTCTTTGACTATGAATAATATGCTTTATTTCTAAAGAGGTTTTGGTCATTTTGAAGTGTATTAGTAAGGCTTCTGTGGTCTGAGAGAACTGGAGGGTCGTGGTTCAAGTCTCCGAACAGACAGAGAACAGAGTGTGGACTGGTACCTGGAGAGGTGCCAGTTCACCTCCTGGGCACTGCCGAGGTGCCCTTGAGCAAGGTGCCAGACCCCCACACTGCTCCCCGGGCACTGATAATATAATAGCTGCCCACTGCTTCTAATACTAGGATGGGTTAAATGTCACTGTGCTGTGCTGTGTACATGTGTGAAAAAAGTTAATTAGATTTGAATCCTCCGTTTGTATGATTCGTTATAACCTTCTTATATCACTGTATGATTCTAGTTATATGCACTTGTAGATATTCAGTGCTTTATAGCAATAATCATATATGGTCAAGTATGATAATACTTCATAATTGCTGCTCACTCACTGACGTTAGGTTTTTTGCAAGGATCATAGTGTATTATAATTCCTAGTTGTAGTATAATTGTTTTTTGACTCTTTAAAATGCATTAAGATCCCCGTGTTGTCGCTCGGCTCTTGCTAGTGAAATCAAGCTCTCAGTATTGAAACAGACACATTAGTCAAAGTATAGGAACGTGATGAAGAAGCTGATGATGATGATCTGCCCGTGTTGCAGCTCTTTGGCTTCACATAAAGCCAAAAGATCATTTTATTGTTTAAATGATTTGTTGTTTTGTCAGGGGAACAGTCCAGACTGTTGCGTTGCGTTCCTTCGTAGAAAATTAATCCTCTCTTTGTCTGTAGCCCAGTGACGCATTTGTCCTACTCTACTTATCACCTGTCCGCTCCAGTTCCTTGTTCCTCAGGCGCTCTGGTAACCTGATTCCAGACTGTAATGTTACGTTACCCTCAGCTTCTCCCCGACATGACTCGTGGGACTTCTGACGTCCTGAGTAACTTGGACTTCTTACACACTTGGCATCAGATATTGTACTCTCTGTAAAGTACAGGAGTCAGATTGATCTAATTCAGGCTGTAGAGGTCCTTTTGGCTTTGGAATCCATTGGGCTTTCTCTCTTTGACCACAGCTGGTGTGGATCACTGTTTGTTCTGTATCAGCTTTTCATGAAAGGTGAGATTGTTTCCTGTTGGAGATCCAAGCCTCTGTCTCTTGTGAATAGTGATTATAGCGAGATTTGTCTATAAACAAATGATGGGAGAGATGCTGGAAATACAAGCAAATAGGCAGCTAACACTTGCTTAGCTATCAAGGTAGATTTCACTGTTGACATTGTTAATGCTTGAGAAATAGTGGTGCTGCCTTATTATAATTACATGCATGTAATTGGGCTCAGATTTCACCAGGGGCTTCGTAATACATTCATCATTTTTTGATAAGGATATTCAGTTTGTCTGACTGCCTTAAAACAAACAAAGTGGCAACAAAATAAAGTTACAGGTGAAATATCAATATTAGCAAGCTGGTGACCAGGAAGTTATGCTGTGTCAGTTTGTTAATAAGTATATGTTGATTGTACTTATTTGGTTCATTTCGGAAAGTGTGGTGAGGAGTTTGATATCGGGCATTTGGACGTAATCAACCGAGCATAACACAAAGCCTGGAAGCAGGAGCAAGCCAGCTTTTTGTAAGGATTAAACAAACACGGTACAATGTGTTAATTAATCCGCTTTAGTGTTGTTGGTCGGTGTATTTAATTTTTTTTTGAACAGAGCCTTGCTGTTTTTCTCGGTCTCCGGCCTTTATGCTGACACATGTCAAAAACATCCCAACTACATTAACGTACTTACAATTGTGTCTTTCCCAGCCACTGTGTTGGCAGGTGCACTGACATGACATCATCTAACAGGACCGTATCCTTCACATGCATATAAGAATATCCTTAATGCTGTGTTTCCGGTTACGTTTGAAAGGTTCTTGTGCTGCTGGTTACACCTCCACTATGGACACTTGAAACCTATTGAAATAGCTGTCATCCAATCAGTCATCCAGTCAGTGTTCAGGAATAGACGTACATTGTATGCACCCTAAGGTCCAGTGGAGTCATGACCAGGAAGCTGTAAGTTGGAAAATTAGATTTTGTGTAATTGACTTGAGAGTGTTGGACGCTCTAATAATCAGACTGTAGACGCAGGCTGAGAGTTCACAATTACCAAACAAAGTGGTTAAAATGTTCTCATTCAATTTCCTAAATAGGGAAGTTTGTCACTGAAATAAAGGCTGAGCTTTTACAAAGTTAAGTGGTTTGGATTGGCAGATGTGGAGATGATTCCAGTGAAGGCGGGACGGTCCCACGAGGGGATCCTTCCACACCGAGCATAACTAAAGAAACGGAATGCGGTACAATAATGATCTTGTTTATATAACTGTCGGAAGACAACATCTTAACTGAAAATAAAATCAGATTAATCACCCGGCTATTAAAAGGATGACAAAATTTACTCTGCAACACATTACCAACTGTGCAAATTTCACCCCTCTCCTTTCCTCCACTCTGTCTCTGAGTGTAAGTGTGTGTCGCCGCCCTTCGCGGACCCCCTGTTGAAGACCTATGGTTTAAAGGGTTTAATGAGTAAGGACTGAAAGCTTTTGAGCCGTCATTTAACCCCCACACCCCCCCCCAACACCCACAAACATAATCAATTGGAAAGAGATTCCAAGTTAACCACTTACTGTGCCAAGAGTCCCAGAATGCACCCTACCAAACGTGGTAATAGGAAGTTCAGCTTCCAGAGGTCGTGATCTTTCCCACAGCTCTCTAGCTGTGTGTGTATCCGTGCACACACTGACGGGTCAGAGGGAGTCACAGTGTCCTCAGGGCCAGACACGGTAGGGCAGTCGATCTCTGAGCTGACATCAGGATGTTATGATAAACAAATTCCTTAAATGTCCTTGTTTCCTTCTCATTTTGTTTTATGGTTAGGGGGGGGGTAAATGGTTATACTCCACTAGTGAAACCCATTTTTTTACTGAAACAGATATGATCAGCCTTATTGCTGCGGTGAAGTACGGGAACTAAGAACAAAGCTTTATCTGGGCAGGGCATGAAAGGGTTAAGGGTTACTTACAAGTTGTGTCTCAGAGGGAGTTTGTGCACATGTCTGTGGGGGCAAATGTAATTGAGAGGCTACTGTAAGGTAGCAGAGATCTGAGACACCCTTTGGGACACTCAAGGACTTAACTGGAGTAATTTGAAATGTGCTTCTTGGGGAGTAGGGTGTGTGCAGCGGGATAGGGGACTGGCACAGACTAAAGGGCCAGCAATGTGTCGCCTCGTGCAGCATGCACTGTCCCGTGTGTGTGTGTGTGTGTGTGTGTGTGTGTGTGTGTGTGTGTGTGTACGTACAGACCCCTATATATGTTTGTGTGAGAAACGGTATCTTTCTCCCAACTCCTCCATGACGGCAGAAAGGCTGTAATACTGAGAATAATGCTGTGAGGCTTCCAGCGATCGGGTCTCGTACTTCATTTTGACAGAGATGTTATTTAAGAAGCGTTTGGTATCCGCTTCAAATAACTTGTGTCTGTTGTTGTGCGGTGTTTGGGAAATAGAATAGATCCATTGGTTAATAGCAGGTTTCATTCAGACTGGAAAAAGGCGACATTTTCCAAAGAAAGCATGAGCTCACTTCCATTGACATCGTCTTAAAATGTTAATTGTTTGAATGTGAAATGTTGTAAACAGTTAATAATGATCAGCTGAATCTCCTCCTTTCCCCAGCGTTGTAGTGAGTTAGCTCCAAAAAACTTCCTGCTCAGCAGCAAACAGCAGACAGACACAGTTGGAGAGTAGCTGCTGAACATATGGAGCATTAAGCTTCTTAACAGTCGGATATTTCCCTCAGGAGCTTGTAGAGACCAAAACCAGAGTGAGCATTGGACTTCCATTCATCAGGTGGACAGAAACTCGACTCTAAATGAATAATAATGTTGCTCTGTAACTGCTGGAAGTGTAAAAAAGCAACAGAAACTTTTTTGCAGTTTAAATGTACAGCCTGCTTTGGCCGGTAGATTTGGGAGAGAAGGAGAAAGATCAGATAACCGTGGCTTGTACAGAACGTCGTTGTTTAAAACGTGCTACATACTGAAAGTGGAGGTATTCCTGCTCTAAACTTCAAAACCCTCATTAGATGTCCTTTCAAATAAGAGAAGATCACAAAAGGAATCAGGAAGTTAAAATAGCTCCTTCCCAAAGATGACAAACTCCTTCTTGTGCTGTCTGCTGTGATGTTTTCAGGGTTGTTCCTTCTGCATCTTGTGCTTCACCAAGCTTCTGCTTGCGTGTGATGTGACTGTGCGACTGTTTAGTCTGTATTACTGCAGCCAGTGTTTGAGCTTCCCCCATTACTGCTCAGCGGAACCTCTCCAAGTGTACTCTGTCATAATCCTATCAGGCATTCAGTGGAGCTGGAAGGAAAATATCTTTGTTGTAGGGAAAGAATTCTGTGCAGCTTAAATAATGACTGTTTGAACTGTGCACGGTTGTTGTTGTTGTTAGCTGGAAATATAGTGCTGTTCAGGGATGTGTAGTCAATGCAGGATGAGACACTCTGGCTTTATCACATGGAGCTCTGCACTTTGTTTTCAGTGCGAGCTGCAGACAGTCTTTACATTTGGAATGTGACTTCTCCTTTTCATAGGATTTTAAAGTTGTGTGTCAGGGGATAATAAACATCATCATCATTGCAGGCACTATCGGGCTCTAATTCAGTCCCACGCAAAAGTGAAAAATGATGTATCACAACCTAAAGTAAAGTGCTTTTAAATGTTCCACTATAAAACAAAATATGACTTTCTGTATTAACCAAGAGGCATTTAGTGTCGGCAGATTCAAATTCAACAAAGATGTGATGTCTTTACAATGACATGTAAAACAAAAATTGACAACTTGTGTTGTAAACATATGACATATTGCATCTTTAGCTGCTAAATGCTGCACTATGTTCACCAGTGGGACGGGTAGTGTACAGCAAGTATCAAAGGTTTATCCCTGAAAACAGCTGCATGTTGTTGTTGTAAATGATTAGAGCGATGGGACTAAATCAAAACAGTGAAGTTATTGGCTGTAAAACCCCCACAATGAGCTGAAGGATGCTAACAAACTTCGTAGAACTCAGGGAAACTGCTGAGTCGGTGATAATGCTCTGCTGGTTCTTCATATTAGACTACACGTGGTCATATCAGCAACAAACAAAGAATCAGAAGATATCTCAGGCCATCTTTCAGAAACGTAACTATTTGTACAGATATTGGTCTCGGAACCTTTCCCCTGTATTTAGGCCCCAACATTGTAATGACTGGCGCAGGTGCAGTATGTGGCCATGTGCTATTTTAGCTTGGAAGCTGCCCTAATGGATTATCGGGCAAATATTGATATCCATCATCCATCAACTCCCAAGTTGTGTCCCAAACACAGGTTTGAGTACCATAGTTATAAACTACAGACACAGTAACAAACCCCTGAATAATGAATAATTAACATGTTATTTTGCCCACCATGGGCAACAAATGTTACAAGCTTCATAAATGCATTATTTATCGCAGAAATTAGCATAGTTTTCATGCACATCTCCTGTGAATTACATCACAGAATATAACAAGCTACAGACAACAGCTGTGTTACTTTATAAAGAGGAACATATCTGAAGTTATCAGAGATCACCATGTCAACAACTTGGAGTTGTATGCACAGGATACAGCTCTGACCCCCTGGTTTATGATTGATTTTATTTCCTGTGTCTCTCTCTACAAATGTTGTTTTTGTTATTTGTTTCTTTCAGAACTAGCTAAGCATGGCGGAACACACCGTGTCCTAGGAGTCCAGTGCTGACAGTGTGGACTGAACGGAAGAAAGAAGAGAGTGATTTGATACGTTTCACCATCGGAGAAGATGGGTGAGACGGATGATGAGCGTACTGCGCAGGCCAGCATGCTCTTTGAGAACTTTGTCCAGGCATCCACCTGTAAAGGGACTCTGCAGGCCTTCAGCATCCTCTGCAGGCAGATGGAGCTGGATCCTCTGGACTACAGCAACTTTTACAGCTCACTGAAAGCTGCAATCAGCACCTGGAAGGTCAAGGCGCTTTGGACCACACTGGACAAAAGGGCACAGCACAAGGTCTACAACCAGAATAAAGCCTGTCAGGGCACCAGGGTAAGAGATGCCAACAAAGTGAGCTGTACTGGAGTTTGGATCTCATCATGCTTGTGCTGTTTTGGAAGAGCGATGTCTGTCTGAGCCAAAAGAAACCACAAATATTGAAGCTGTGATGGCACATAAGTGCATGAATGGCTTTATACAGGACAGCAAGGTAAAGGGCTTTGTTAGTGCTTTACTTCTTTACAACTGTACGTGGCGTGGTCACCAGGTTATAATATATATATATTATATTATATTATAATATAACACAATGAGGCATATAACAAGGGAATAGATATATATATATATATATATATATAGTTGTATAATATGTATATATATATATATATATATGTGTATATATATATATATATATATATTATATCGATATTATATATATGTGTATATATATATTATATATATATTATATAAAAATATGTTATTTTATGTGATGTGTCTGATCTTTCTTATTGTCATGTATGTCTAGTATTATAAGCAGCATGTTTTAGCCATGTGTTCCAAATGACTTCATATCTAAAGGAAAGATCAAGACACACGAGGGGAAAGAGGCCCGAGACTTGCAGAGGGGGAGATTACCAGAGATGGGTTGGCCAAAAATAACAGTCGAGTTATTATCACAGACATTTTGTGGCAGAAACTGCTATTTGGAGAAAGATGGTTGACCCTGTAGCTGGGCGAGCGCTCTGCTTTTGATTTAAAAGTCCAATACTCACTTTTAGCTCTGTGGTCTCCAACTCCTGCAGGAAATATCTGGCTCTTATCTGCTAAATGTTCCCTTATGTTCACCAGCTAGTCTCCCTCACTGTGTCTGAGAAGGTGGGCTTTTGGATATTTCTTTGCTGAAAACAGCTGCCTGGTGTGGCCGCAAAAAAGCGCTGAGAGCGCTGAGAGTGAACCACGACAAACAATTGTGGGCGAGACGGCTAAACATTGAGCGGACGCTCACTATAAAGCTCTGTAAAGGAAGATGGGAGCTGCAGATTTAACTGATCATGATTAACTTACTCCTGGCAGAGATGGTAATTATCTCAGGGTCGCTACCAGGCGTGTAGGCAGCGTAGCGTCGCTTGTTCAGAGATTTCATGGTTAAGAACAGCTGCTGATGTGGGGAGAGGGAACATTGTAGTTATACAACCAAAACAATGAGCTGAAAGACAGTACAGCTGAAGAGAACTGCAGTCCAGTGATGATGCTCTGTGAGATTGTCACAACAGCGACACCTTTCGCATTGCACATAATCATTGGATCCATTTTTTATTTCAATATATTGATTTGTGGAGCTTAAAAAAGATGTAAATGCGAATGTGCATATTCTATTTGATCGCTCCTTAATTTTGTTCATATTAGCAAGTCTAGTTTCTTCCAACTAATGCAAGGAAACTAAGACACACACACACACACACACACACACACACTAGTCAGATCTCTGTATGACTCTTTCTCTAATACTTGTAAGTTTTAAAAACATTGCTACCGCCTCGTCCTTTACATTCATTTACATCCTTTTATTTAGTGCCTGATCATCGGCGGCGGTCCTTGTGGTCTGCGGACAGCCATCGAGCTGGCCCTGTTGGGCTGTAAGGTGGTGGTGATCGAGAAGAGGGACACCTTCTCCAGGAACAACGTGCTTCACCTCTGGCCCTTCACCATCCACGACCTCAGGGGCCTCGGAGCCAAGAAGTTCTACGGCAAGTTCTGCGCCGGCTCCATCGACCACATCAGTGAGTGTAAATCGTTCATCTCTCAACTCCTCTCGTTTTGGTCCTTTTTTATTATCATCATGAAGCAAAGTGGGGAAGTTGACTGAGGCTTAAGTTTCAAACCTCTTTCTTTTTCCGTCTAGTTCTCTGGGGAGTAAGAGACATTTTTCTTTTGGTTTTGACAAATAGTTTCAAAACATAACTTCCTCAACTTCCATTTTTTCAGTCACTTGACAGGATGGGAGATAATTATGACTGTAGTAGTTATTAATGTATTGTTATAAAAAATAAAGGGTAATTTATTTAGGTGACACTTTTATTTAACAACTTAATCATAATCGCATTAATAAATCAATATGCAGTTCTTTTTACTTCCTGTTTTAAAAGAGATTACTTACAATAGTGTGTGTGTGTGTGTGTGGATAATGTGGCATTGTGGGGCCACAAAACCAAAGCTGTCCTCAGAACAGTGCCTTGATTTATGCTCTCTATATTTAACATTGTTGCATGATGGGGCAGTTATTTGCTGGCTGTGTGACTTTGTAACCTCTGAGAAGATATTTTTCACCGGTTTAGTTGCTGCAGTTTGTTTCTTCAGTCTCGATCTCCTTAGTTTCCACTGGAGTTTCTTCCTCTCCAGCTTCAGTAACTGTGTCGTGTATTAATAACTCCCCTCAAAGATAAGCGCTTGTGCACGTCTCATATCTCATGTATAAGTTCAGCCGTGCTTTCCTCCGATACCTGCTGCTGAGAAAGCACCTGTAAGTACTACAGTGTACTGTATATAAAGTGTTTAGAGTATATGTGGTTTAAAATAACCACACCCTACTTCATCAAATTGTATTTATTTTTTATTTTATTTGGAACTTCCATACAAACAAAGCCCTGCCAAAGAGTTGTTGCCTCGTGTTACATTAGGCCTTATTAAACTGATCCCAATGAATTCTACACAGTGAGGTACACAGACTATAGTCTACCATTATACATTTTAGTACTTAAAGATATATATTTAAAATCACTGATACCTGTTATAATAAAAATGATACGCATTTACAGAAACATGTCAGAATAAAGAAACTTAACAGCAACTCTCCTGGAGAATATGTATGTTTGGACTACAAACAGTACAGAAGTAGATTCATTCTTTAAAAAAATATATTGTGAGAGCTGTGCATCCAACATACAATGTTTATTATATCGGATGGACAAACTTCCTTTATTAATTGTGTCATAAATCTAACTATTTCCTGTAAATTAACCTACACCCTGCTCGTTGCTATATATATTGCGGTAATATGGCATGTGCTGTAACTACTCTGCTACCAAGGTGCTAAACCTGCTCTATTTATAGCTTTGTGATGAGATTACAGTAGGTGGATAGCAGACACCTGTGGCATATGGTGCACTTTGTTAGTAGGACTGGAGGTAGCCGACAGCAGCAAACCTTTGCCCTGCTGTTGCCTATTAAAAATACACAACACTGACATTGCCAGGTGGCAGTTACAGCCTGAAAGTAAATGAATGCTTCGTAAGCTAACCTCAAGTCAGCCCTGGTTTAAAATGCATATTTGCATTTGTGCTTTTTGGTTATACAGTATATGGATTTGTATATGTGTGTATCCACTCCAGGTATCCGCCAGCTCCAGCTGATGCTGCTAAAAGTGAGTCTGATTCTGGGAGTGGAAATTCATGTTAACATTGAGTTTGTCAAACTTGTGGAGCCACCAGCAGAGCAGACTGATGACGGTAAGTGTGTAAGTGTGTGTGTGTGTGTCTGTGTGTGTGTGTGTTTGCTGATATATGTATGTTAAAGCGTCATGAGTGGCAGTGACACAAGGGACTCTCCTGCATATCTCAGCTATATATGGAAAGCTCCCTGCTCACAAAATACACATGTTAAAGTTGTCGGAAGGTTTCCTAGAGAAGAGGCATTTGCAGAGGCAGCATTTATAGCAAACTGTGTGGGGGGGGGGGGGGAACAAATCTATTGATAGTCTGCTGATAGTTACATTTTAGTTGTATTTTGAGTTTGCCTGCCTAATGCCAAGTGTTTTAACTCTGGCATATGGGGACTCTTTTAAGACTTTAACACTACAGGGAACACAATTACAACCATTGGTCTGCTTAGAGCAGGGGTGGGGAACCTCCGCATTTGATCCGGCCCTCGAGATAATTCATAAACGCAGAAAAAAAATCCACTAGAAAGAAAATCTAGACAGCACTAGAATAAAACGGGCGACTGACTGTTTTTCCTGGCCAAGGTCAGGGTCAATATTAAACGAGACGGTCGTTGACATCAGTGAACGCAGCATGGGGAGTGTAAAACAGAGAAAGCTGGATGCGGAATGTTGCACTTTCCAGGAGAAATGGACGAATGCTGATTTCTTTGTGGAAGTAAAAGGCCAGTGTGGATAAAGTTAACGCTCTTCGGTGGAGTTTGGCCCAACAAGCAGCTCTCTGCAGAGCGTAACATGAAAACATGGACAGATAGAGAGGTAGACCACCACACCAAGAACAGACTGTTCCACCACTGCTGTGCAGTTATCACTGCCATGTGCAATACTCACTTTATTTTCTATCAACCTCTTGGAACTTATATTAGTTTTGATTCTATTTAATTATTGTGTACTGCCTTTTTACTTCATATGTTCTTTTGCTGTGACGAGATACATTTCCCCGTTGTGGGACTAATAAAGGATTTCTGATAAAACAGAAAGATACAGGATAAAAAGTTGCTTTTTTGCACAGCATATATAAGAAAGGTGAAATGAATGGGCTGTGTCTAAAAAAGAAATTGCAGAGGTTATGAGTTCAATAATTAGTTTGTCCCTCGAAGGATGTTATAAAAAATAAAATGGCCCTTGATAGGAAAAAGGTTCCCCCCCCCCCTGGCTTAGAGGAATACGCATCACACTGTAGAAATAACCACAGAAACCTCATGTGGTCAGAAAAACAACACGTGAATCAGGGGCCACGAGAAACACTACGAGTCCTTAGCATGTATTATTATTACTGTCCTCCAGTTTTCAAAGACCTTGTTACTCCTCACCCCCAGCGCCCTACACTCACACCCTCTTTAGATTACATGTATGTTATGTTACACACATTAATCGAATTGAAGTGGGCCCCATTGGTTTGCTGTACTCTTCCTCAGGGTCTGGTTGGCGAGCAGAAGTCCGGCCCTCCAGCAATCCTGTCTCGGACTTTGATTTTGATGTGGTGATCGGAGCCGACGGACGCAAAAACACATTAGACGGTGAGCAAGGAGGAAAACCAGAACTCACAAACGGGAGTGGTGCTGTGGGGTAAACTATGCCCGTTGATATAAATATATATATATTTATATATATATACCTATAGTTATATAGGTTATTAATCAGCCATTAATTAGATATTTCTCACCTTAGGTTCCCCACTACATGTTTTGTTTCTTCCCCTCTCGGCAGGTTTTGGTCGCAAAGAGTTTCGAGGGAAGTTGGCCATCGCCATCACGGCTAACTTTGTCAACAGGAACACCACAGCAGAGGCCAGAGTGGAGGAGATTAGTGGTGTAGCCTTCATCTTTAACCAGAAGTTCTTTCTGGAACTCAAGGAGGACACAGGTGAAAATAAAAAACCCCGTACTATAAAGCCTCATTTTGTCTGTTTGAGTTGCCTACCCTGCAGGCCTGTCTGTTCGCTTCTCCCACTCTAAGAGTTTTCTTTCTTTTTTTCCACAGCATTTTAAATACCGTTTGTTAAATAAATCTGCTCCTGTTTTCAGGAATTGACTTGGAGAACATAGTTTACTACAGAGACAACACCCACTACTTTGTCATGACGGCAAAAAAGCAGAGTCTGCTGGACAAAGGGGTCATCATGAATGTGAGTTTAAAAACATTTGCTTCCTGCATCTTCACTTCACGTGTAGTTTAACTTTGGTGAACTTTCAGGTGATAATATAAGATCTGAAAAAGTCACCTTTTTTACTCCACACCCTCAGATTTATTTAATTTCCAAACTTACGCCGGCTCGTGTGACATCCCCGCTCTCTGTAGACACATAAGGCTTTATACAACTTTGTTTCATATAATCAGTACTACTCCCCAACACCTGCAGACAGACTTTAATTGTAGTTTAACATAAATATGGTGTCGCTATATTATTGGCATCATTAGGCAAAAACAATAACCTTTCAGCATATTTTAATTCAAGTGGTCTGAGAGAGAACTAGACTTCTGCACCTCCTCTTGTTTTCAGGCTTTCAAACGACGAATGATGAAAATTGTAATAGATTTTTTTGTCATGGGTGTGAACTTAAAATGTTCTTATAGTTTGCGTTGACAAATTTAAGCCACACACACACACACACACACACACACACACACACACACACACACACACACACACACACACACACACACACACACACACACAAAATATTTAAAACCAGATCAACCTTTTGGGGGGCAGACAGGAATGTGTGTGTTCACCAGGACAGGGGGCAGTGAATGATAATGAAATAGGGCTCTAATTAGATTATCTCACCTTTTTGTGTGACACACACACACACACACACACACACATACACACACACAAAGACATTATGAGTCAGAGTTTTTCTCCATTATACTGTGTAATCTCTAGAGCCTCACTGAGGATATTATTATGGCATCAAGTGCAGAGTGTTGTTAACCCTCTTAGGCAGAGCTTGCCAGGACAATTATCTGAAAATACACACACACACACACACACACACACACACACACACACACCCCTGCAGGAAAGCACACATGCAGACTGTCTTTTTCACACACACACACACACACACACACACACACACACACATGCCTAGCTGTGGTCTCCATCTCATCTTACATTGCCCATTAGTGCAGAGTGGTATCTCACTGCGTCAGCTGTATGGCAGTATGCACACCCTTGGCCAAAGCTTCAGAGGCTTATAGCTCACTGATCCAACAAGACTTGTCATTACTGTTTGTTCCTCTTGCAGTGAAACACACCACTCTAAATGTATTTTTCATTTAATTTCTTTAGAAATATCAACCTAGTCTCTTTGTCCAACCCTCCAAGCAGGTTCTCAGGAAATGTTATTTTGATAAATAAAGATGCTTCTCACTGTAACAAGTCAGAACTAGAGAGTGATGGGATTACACTGGGCACGTTGCAAAATCCCACCCACTTCCTGCACCCTTCAAACGCTGCCTTCATTTTGATCTTTACAACACATCTGTTAAGTTTTGTGATTGCATCTTGCACGCACACACACACACACACACACACACACACACACACACACACACACACACACACACACACACACACACCTGGTGTACTTGAATCCTTGTCTCTTGTAGTTACAGTAGTTTTCTCCAGGAACACATTTTTCCATGATGACGCACACAAACTCACAAGCTAAAAAAACAACACCAGCGTTGCTGGTAACAACATGACATTTCCTCAGTGAAGATGGCATCCGGTGTATGAGGGCAACATGTTTAAACTGATCACTCACTGGCCTACAAGGAGCCTCCTGCTGACATGATGATCAGCTGCAGCAGCAAACTGGACTTTGACCATTATAAATTGAGTAAATGATTATTTTACCTAAGTTCCTTGAAATGAAAGAAAACTAATCGGGGAGTACACATGTAAAGCCCCCTGAGGCAAATTTGTCATTTGTGATACAAATAACATTTGATTGGTTTGATTGATGTCGTCTCAACACAGGACTACATAGAAACAGAGCGGCTGCTGAGCGCTGACAACGTCAACCAGGAAGCACTGCTCTCCTACGCCCGTGAGGCAGCTGACTTCGGCACAAACTACCAGCTACCGTCCCTTGATTTTGCCATCAACCACTACGGGCAGCCGGATGTAGCCATGTTTGACTTCACCAGCATGTACGCCTCAGAGAATGCCGCCTTGATCAGGAAGAAGCATGGACACCAGCTGCTGGTCTCGCTGGTGGGAGACAGTCTGCTTGAGGTAGCAGCGACAGCGTTGTTGTCAGAGTTGTTTGAGGCCTCCGTCCTGATTGGCTCAGGTTTTGTGTGTTTACGCTGACATCATGTTCTCTGTTTACAGCCCTTCTGGCCGACGGGAACAGGCTGTGCTCGGGGTTTTCTGGCCGCCTTCGACAGTGCCTGGATGGTGAGGGGCTGGGCACAGGGCAGGGCTCCTCTCGAGATCCTGGCTGAGAGGTGCGTTAGTCTGTTCCACGTCCTGTAACTTTAGATAAAAGGCTTAAATGTAAACTTATCTCACAGAATCATTATCTAGTGGACAGATTTTAAAATGTAAAGTTCAAGCCTCTTCTTTGGAGCGTTACATCTTTATACTTATTTGACTTTGCTTCAGGTTCTTGTCCTGTTTATGACCTCGCTTCTAATGAACCAGGCCAGCTTTGAAAGAGACCATGATTTTCTAATAGCCTTGTTATCGCCCACTGAAACAAAGTAAAGTGTCAGTAGTCAAATGAAACGCTGTGGACATGTCTGGTGTAAAAAGGATGTAGATTTCACGTTAAAGGTCATTATTTACAGTTTTTTGAAAGCAACCTTTCGCTGTCTTAAGACCGATGCTTGGAGTGTAGTTCTCAGATCTCAAGATGCCGTATCTTGAATATATCTGCCCTGTTGTTCCTCAGGGAGAGTATCTACCGTCTGCTGCCTCAGACCACCACAGAGAACATCAGTAAGAACTTTGAACAGTACGCCATCGAGCCTGCCACCCGCTACCCCAACCTCAACTCCAACTGTGTACGCCCACACCAGGTCAGTCCAACACTTTATATACGTATTACCTTTATGTGCATAGTATATACAGCGTGTACTGTATTCATATAATGCAGGTGCAGAGAGATTGTAATCATTGGTCTGCTGCTCAGTGATATTGGATTAAAATGATCCACATTGTGCCTGTTGGATCAGGGATGTTATGTTTTTAAAGGAGCAAATATCTAAAATAAACTAGATAAATAATAAACTTGAAAATATTTGGACTGGAGTTTTTGATTGCTTTTGTAGATTTGAGAGCTATTAACGATGATTATATTCCTTTATTAGCTCGTAACAACCAACAGCCTAACATCTAATACTATTGCTAATGCTATTCTGATCAAGTATAGATCCATATTCCTCCTTTAGTTCTCCCTAAAGGTGCTCCCTGGAGATTTGTGTCAGTTGTAAATCCTCTAAATCCTAAACAACCATTTGCTTTAGCAAAGACTTGGAGTGATTGTGTTATCTGATCAAGTTTAAAATCACATGTCCTTACATATCTTCTCCTGTCTTTCTCTCTTCCTCCTCTCTTTGTGTTCTTTCAGGTGCGTCACCTGTTCATTGACGGCCAACAGGACTCGTGTCACCTGGAAAGAGGAGGACCGACACGTAGATCAGTCAACTTGTCCAGAAGAGGTGAGATGTTAAATAGCGTTCCATTTCCCCCAACCTCCCCCAACACAAAGTGATGATGTAGTCCTGATGCAGTGATTCCCCTAGATTTAACTCTGCTCACTAAATGTTTGGTGTTTTTGGATGAAGCCAACATATCTTGGGAGAAAAATGTGATGATTCAGTTCTCTCTCTCACCTGCTGTCTATAACATTTGGAGAACGTAAAAAGAAAGTTAGTTTTACACACCGACTGCAACTGCAATCTCACCAACATGCATGCTCACAGGACGGTGCGTAAAGCCTTCAGTTACGTTTGATTTTCTTTTCACATTTTATTCATTCACTTCATTGTTCAGTTATACACTGCCCGTCCAAAAGAAAAGTTGTACACTGTGAAATTGTGAAATATATTAATCTCTGCAGTAATTATCCAATGGATACTATTACTAAATGAATTATCCATTTGCTTAGTTAAATCCAGGTGGTGACTTTTCTTTTGGACGTGCAGTGTATATTTACAGTCTATGTCTTTATTTTAAGACAATAAAGTCAGAATCAAGAATCGGTGTTGAACATGTATAACCTGATTATAGGGATAGTATGATGTGTGTTAATGCTGCTATGATAACACACTATAGATCAGCAATGTCGTTAGACAAGGTAGCGACGGTGTACACTCTCCCTTCACGTTGTAACGGTAACCGTATCCTCCCATGAGCCACCACGGACATGAGATGCATCCTCAGCCCCATTAAAACTGCATGAATGCTTTCGTTGAAACGTTTTTATCTGTGAAATTAAGACGCTCAATATTGTTAATAAAAATGTTCAACACTTCCTCAGCCGGTCAATGAGGCCTGACTGCTTTACAGCTTTAACTAAGGCTGTGCTATTCGTACTGTATTTTAACAAACCACAGTAAACTCCTCCCATTAAAGCCTCACTGAAGGCCTCCTCTCAGTCACAGGCTGACGCACCTCGTCACAGAGCTGGATAACATCACAGCCACATGAGGCTCAGATACCCTGACCAAGGTCATGAGCTGCTCTGCACCAGATGAACAGATGAAGGGTGACACTGATGAACAATATGCGTCTGCTTCACTATGATGGAGGTTTCTCCCTGAGAGTCAGTGTCTAGTTAAAGAAGCATTACTGATTGCCACTTGGGTTCAGCAGATCAAGCTATAAACACAACCTTGACCCTATGTTATGATGTCATAGGAAGGCGTTAGCACATTTTGGCTTATTTACACATCCAAAACAATATTAGCATTTATTTTGAGTTATGTTTCTAGCTACCTGGTGAATGAAAGTCCAATATTCAGATATTTGTTTGTTAGGGAACAGCGTGTGCTGCTGTTTCTCGCTGCTAGAACTGAGGTTGATGAGAGGTGAGGCAGCTAAAAGACACTAATTCTCTGTGGGTTTGTCACTATGAGTGACCCCTTTAAACATTACACATGATCGGATCCATTGTTGATGTAAGAATACCGACTCGCAGAGCTTTAAGTCTTAATTCAAGATTTAAATTAAATCCCATGTTTGGCTTTCAAGGTTCTTTTTTTTACATACACTAAGTTGCCAATTTATTAGGTACACTTAATCTTCATCCTCCCGTAATGAAGGTTATCATGATTTGTTAATTGTTTTAGAGAAGTGTCGATTTGACTTTAAGGTAATTTTGAAGCCTGCAGTTTGTGGTGCTGTTTACCTGTATTGCAATATACTGAGTGTTTCTAATATTTTGTCCACTCCATTTCTATCAATGAGGATTGGGTACATATGAGAGACACCCCCCTCCTCGATATAACACAAAACAGCACTGCAATCTACAGCCTCATAACGGATCTTGAAATCCTGCCATGAAGTTACACTTATGCATTTTAAAGCACATCAAAGCGATTGCTGCGGATCTTTTAAGTAGGCCAGTTTGTGCCCTGAACTGAATGTCTGCGCTGTCTTTGAATTTTCTGCCAAGGCTGCTTTAGGCTTGGGAGTTATTTCAAGTCTTCGGGTTACAAGGCTCAAGTGAAACCCACAAGTCACTGCTTCAAATGCAGCGTTGTATTGTGTCATGGACTTTACTGCTGCATGTCAAAGGTCAAATTCACTGTACACCTTGCTGACACTATTGTTGATGCATTGTCTCCTGCAGAGTCCGAGGTGCATCCTGGCCGGCTGCTGACCTGGTGTCAGAAGCAGACTCAAGGATACAGAGGGGTGGACGTCACCAACCTCACATCTTCCTGGAGGAACGGCCTGGCCCTCTGTGCTCTCGTACACCGGCAGAGGCCTGAGCTCATGTAAGCACACACACACACACACACACACACACACACACACACACACACACACACACACACACACGGTTATTGCAGAAAATAAGTGGCAAACAAACGTTTATGATGCTTACATGTTTGGTTCAGCAAGATCATTTTCACTGAACCCCATTGAAAGGATTTTTGAGGCGTAAATGCAAATCCCAGAAGTACATCACAGTTGCATGACTCGCGTCACCACCACTAAGCTAGAGGCGGACTAGTGTTCGTCGTGATGAAGTTTAAGAGTCGGTGTAGTATTTAATTATATTTAATAATAATGTTGAGGAACAGGATGTTAAAAGCTCTTAAGCTAGTTCTAACCACAAACACTTGGTTATGAGGATCTTTTAAAGCCAACCGGTCCTGTGACCTGCTGTCATGGTTATAAGATATGAACTCAATTAAGCAGAGTATCTTGGTGGAAAGGGCGGTTCACAAAACAGTACTGATATACCACATACTACAAACAACAGACAACAAAATAAATAATTAGGAAATCCACTGAAAATGATTGTAACTTTAAAGAAGAGACGAGAGATAAATAAAAAATAATAAACAATAGTGTGTGATACCTAATGTGTATGTAGGCTCAAACAAACAAACCGTGAATCAAAGATAATGTACATTTTGCAAAATGCTGTAAAATATTTTGTGGCACGCATGTAGTACTCCACACTCTCTCCAGCATGGTAGATTTATGTTTAGATGTTTACTCTTGACCTTGGGTGTGATAAAAAATATTATAATAGAGAATTCACTCCATATCTGTGAATTTGTGGATGTTTGATGTATTTTCCAGGTTTTGCAAATCGTCAGCTGAAAATGTAATGCTGAACTCCGAATCCCTTTGTTCTTTTAGATTCTTAGTTGAATGCTTTTTGTCATCAGTTTTTTGATAAAGTGCAGATATCCTTTTAATTTTGGATCCTTTATGCGGACTGATTGGGATCACACCTTTCACAAACTCTCTCGCTCCCCATCCTTCTGAAAAGTGTACCGTGCTGGGATTCCCTTGATTACCCACTGTTTGAAACCTTTATCATACCGGCCGGTTTAAACTTGCTCTCAAATGATTCCCATTTATGGATATTTGTTTATTTATTTGTATTATTCTGAACCATAATTCCAGAGATCCACTCTTGCAAATCTGCAATAACTGGTTATTTTGTTGGCCCCTTGTGAACAAGTTGTGAACACAACACTGACTTATCTTCTGCTACTAGTAAACAAACTCCACACTGGTGGTAACCTTATGTTTAGGGTGGGTCATTTATTTTAGAAACATCTTTTGTTATATTTGTTGAAATACTCTTTACATCCCGACAGTAATCAATAAATGGACTGGACTACCAACCTGCCTGTCCACCAGCAGCGTGACATGGTTGTGATCGGCCCCGTTGAAAATGTAGTTGTTGGGCACTTAAGCACCACCCGGACAGCAGCCAAAGCACCACATTTATCAACCCTAATCTTACAGCCTGTCCTGGAATCAAAGCACAGCCTGTTTTATCATCTATGAACCATCTGAAATAGCTTTAGCCAGCCTTGACTAACACATCAACACAAAGGTACACACAGATACACACAGATACACAGTATGTCGATGAGAACAAACAGAAGAAATGAATAAAAGCACAGCAGCCTTACACAGTATGAATGAATGGATTACGCCACCTGATCACACTATCACAGCATTTATGGAATTAATCATAAAAGTCACAGCGGCCAAATGTTATTCGGCCCAGATTATAGTAGTTGCACATTTTCCAACATATGAGAGGTAACAATAGGCTACATTGATATAGAGTTGAATCCCTAATTCCACTCCATAACAAAGAGAATCCTGTACTCACCCATTAGAAAGTAATTGTACAGGCCTTACGCTCTGCAAAGTCATGAACAACACTGCTCAGGATCATTTTAAATCTCTAGCTTACTCTTGCTGGCTTCGCCAATGTTACCCACTCTAGCTTTGTCTTTCCTGTGGCTCCATGCTAAGCCAAACCTTTACATTTTTACCCACACAGTGACAAGAGTTTATAATGAACTCTTCTCCATAACTTGCATCATAAAAATCAATTAAAGCAACATCCCCTTTCCATTTGATCTCTTCCTCCTGTCCCCTCACCATCTTTCTCCTCTGCCAGCGCTCACAAGATGCAGGATGTTTGAAGAAACAATAACCACTCAAACACCAACCTTCCCTTCCTTTTGTTCCTTCTCAGTGACTATGAATCTCTTAACGAAGAGGACATGGCAGGGAACAACCAGTTGGCGTTCGATTTGGCTGAACGAGAGTTTGGCATCCAGCCAGTGACGAGGGGAAAGGAGATGGCTGAGTTGGCTGAACCCGACAAGCTGCTGATGGTTCTCTACCTCTCCAAGTTCTACGAGACCTTCAGGAACTCCAAAGGAAACCACAACGGTCAGGCTCCTTCCTGCTTCTGTCGCAGAGAATCAAAACAGGGTTGATCAACTTCGCTGCTGTGAAGCTCTTAGAGCATTTTCCAAAACAAGGGATTACATAAGGAACTAAATGATATTGTACATTCTAGTATAATGTCTAAAGCCGGGAAGCACCCAGGCTGGCTCTACAGTGCATGTTAGACAGTTTTACCCCGAACCCACAGTGTCAGTGTGCAGTACTCAGAGGCTCAGGGACTATTTTATCCACTGCGTGAGCGTCCTGTCCAGAGACATGACTGGTATGTGTGCTATGTCTGTGGAAGGCGTCACTCTGCGTAACTGTGGACACCCTCAGCGCCAGTCACAGCACCACTGTAAGCTCCATGTCCTGTGGACCTCTGTGTCACCCACGCTGCTGTCACCACGGAGTAATCCACACCTCTGAAAGGCTGGGAAAATAGTTTACCTTCAGTGAAGCATTTTCTTAGACCATTTGGTGAGAATTAACTCTGAGACGGTTTCGGAGTTTAAGTGTATTTAGCCCGTAATGATGTATACACCCTGTGCCTTTGTACTATGATGGCCTTGGTTAGTGTAAATTGTTATGAGAAGTTGCATCAGTGGGTTTCGGTCAATAACTAATGATTATTATATATTTAAGTCCAAGGATGAACCCCCCTCTTTATCTATGTCCATTGGTCTCATGCAGACTCCACTTCAGCTAAATGTAGGTGTTGTCTGGAGTTGTATTCGCTGTTTGTGTGCAAACAAATCAGTCATTGTGACGTTTAAAGCCCCTACATGTCATGTCATTATTGCATCTTTAAAATTATTCTGAAGACGAAAGCTTTTTGTTTTTGTTCTGGAAATGTGAATACGAGCGCAACATAAAAATGCACCTTCTAAACATGTTACTAGTTTCCAGCAAGTTGCTTGATTTCTAAATCTTCGTATTGTCCATAATTAAGCTAGCATGAAGCAAGTCCTCCATTGTTTGTAAATGGGAAACATGTCTGTAGGGGCTTTCATTTCAAATGGATCCTACTCAGTGGTGGGCCGTCAGGGCCAGCAAGGCCTTCTCTGCTGGCCTAAACCTTTTGATATAAAAAATGTTGATATATTTTTTCCACGAATATGTATTCAATTATTCCCCATAGTCTATTCTCTTCATTTCATAGCTTTCCTCTTGGTTGCGCTGCTTCCAGCCTCAGATCGAGATTTGGAGGTCTGGCCTTTATGTTAGAGCTTTTATCCAATCATATTTCAGCCATAATGTGTTGCCAGGGTCCAAGAGATCTGCCCTGAGGCCTTCAGAATCAACAGTGAGGGCGCCTGTAGCTTAAAGTGAACGGAAACAAAACTGTGGCGTTAACCAATCAGATTTCGAGTTGGGGACACCGGGGCCAGCTAGCAGGCGTATGATAACGTCAGCACGTCCACGTCTTTTGATTGGATACGCACTATTGAGAGGCAGAGCTACGCAGAGCTAGCAAACTTGAACGAGCTAATTTAGATTTCTACAAGCTGTTTTTTTTCAACCCACAATGGCTGAAGGAGGAGAAGAGGTCGATTTGGTCGCAGATATAATTACAACGCCATTTTCAAGACAAACTTTTCAAGAAAAGATAGACATCGTGAGAAGAGAACGGCCAACCCCAACGCTAGCGAGCCTATCACAGCTGGGAAAAGGGTTTGTCCGACACTTTCAAATCACTAACTACGAGCGGTACCCCTGGCTCACAGCCTCCGAGAGGCACTGCACATTGTACTGCTGGGAATGCCTGCTATTTACAACTAAATGTTTCGGAAATATTAATATAACTCTGTTGTTAAGGAAATGCAACGCCCGGTTATACTGCGTTTCTGTCTAAATGTATAGTTTCTAGAGCCATGGCGTCATAATGATGGTATTAAGAGGTGGAATAATTCAGGTAGGATTGTGTAGGACATCACTGAAGGCCTAGGTGGGAAATGCACGGCCGCCACTGATCCTACTCAACAAACAGTATCTTCATATGGATTTAAAAGTTTAAAATGCATTTCTCTTAAGCTCTGAGCTTAATGTGAACCTTTTATATTCCAGGTTCAAGAGAACCAGATGAGAATAATGAGGGATATCCAGCTAAAACCAACCACAAACTGCTGAACCTGCATCAGTCCAAGAAGAGGATGCCCAGGGTAAAGCCAAATACTGTATCATTCAGAATTCTCTTCCCTCTGTGACACTCATGTGATGCTGTCGTTGAGCATTAATGAGTGGACCTCTTCCAACCCTCTTCATGGCCTTTTTCATTCCTTACCAGTATACACTACTCACTCACTGAAATCGTATTAGATAAGCTAAAGCTAAAATAGAGATCAAAGCATGGTTTGTAATGAACTTCTAATCATGAACACTAGCCGTCAATCTGCATAATGAATAGAGGGATTCTAGACGTCTCCTCACGTGAACAGTAAGTCACATAATGAAAAGAGCATCAGATTTTACACCAATCACAGTCTTAGGGGTGTTTTGTTCATTTGAACATGCACGGTGATCCAGAAGGAAAGTTGTTTGATTGAAACGTCTCTGTGAATGAATCTTTATTGTGGTGTCTTCTGTCACAGGATGACAAAAACCAGAAGACGATTCTGTTAACAAGAGACAGCGAAAGGGCAACCACTACCTCACAGAGGTAGGTTCAACAGGAGGTCTTAAGTGTTCCTGTTATGTCAGTTGTAACCCTTGTTTGTGTGTGGTACATTATGAGGCTCTAATTGATCCCACTCCCCGTTACTCTCGGCCCCCCTCTCGCCTCTGTAATCCCCTCTGTGACCCTGGAATGGCATCAGTTGTCTTGTCACAGTGCGACCCCTGCTGGTGAGGATGGGGAGCTGCGGGAGAACAAGGTCCGCTCCATGGCAACTCAGCTGCTGGCCAAAATTGAGGAGAACTCCTCTGCTGCAAAGACACATGGCAAGGTGAGAGGTTTGAACAAAAACCTATATCAGAAGGGATGACATTTTATTTATGACACACATTTAACTTTTAGACCCACGAGAGAGACGACTTGGATTTATTTTGTACATGATTACACTTGGAGCTCCAGCTTTTGGTCTTATTTACTGGTTTTCGGTTGGAGAATCTATGTTCGCTAACTGGCTTTATTATGGAAGCAAAGAAAGTCAATATAAGCAACTGAATACCTAATGTTGACATTCAAAACGTACGAGTTCCCTTCTTTGAAGTTCCCAGAATTCTTTAAAAGAAAAAAAATGTTTAGTACTATTTGTAATAAGAAGCTGCCAAGAAGATTTTTTAAATGTTTTATCAATAAACAAAAAGACAGTTTCATAGCACTATACATTCAGAGAGATGGTTTTCAAAGTAAACAACTTCAATGCAAGTTTTCATTAGTTGTTAAATAGCAAAATTAGACATTAAATGCCGTATAAATGATTATGGCTATAATTTGCCTCCATACTGAAGTTTTAATATAAAGTAGATGTACTTATAGAACCGTACTCGGAGCACACTCGCTTTCTTATGAATAAACCGTTGAGAATCCAATGAAAGCAATAATAATTCAAATAATAATATAACGTTCCGCTACGTCTCTCAACACTAACTTATTTTACTATTTACAATAAGCATATTTGGCACAAAAAGATTCCTCTTATCTTATATGGTGTTGGTATGCCACTGTGTCCACTGTTACTCTGTTATATTTTATGGCCAAATGATGTACTTTGCATTTGAAATCTCCTTTTTTCCTTTCCTCTTTCTTCCTTTCCTCTTTCTTCTTCCTTTCCTCTCTTGCATCAGTCTGACGAGGAAACATCCGATCCCTCCTTTTCTCCTCTTCTGTCTCCTTCCACCTCCCCACTTCCTCACTCAAAGGAGAAGTATAATGAAGGGGAGGAAGATGAGGAAAACCCCCGTTTTGCAAAACCCAAGAATGTCCCCCTTCCTCCCCCTCTGCCTCCCCCTCGTCCGAAGTGGCAGGTATCTGAACACTCCCTCGCTCTTTCTGTTCTGAATGTGATTAGAGGAGTTACGCTATTGATCCACAGCCATTCGTGGCTCTCTCGCTTATCTTAAAGGAGCTGAGACTTTCATTTAAACATTTGTGTAAGTATTATAAACCCATATTCTCTCTTTTCCCTTTTCCTCGTCTCTTCTTCCTGTTTCCAGCCGTCCGTCTACCTCCGCTTGCTGGAGAATCCCAGTGCTATGGCTCAGCAGACCACTTCCCTCTATTCCCCCGAATCTCCTCCGCCTCAGTGCGGCTACAGTCGCTCTCCTTCGCCCACACACTCTCCTCCCCACTCACGGAGCCCTCATGTTACGGAACAGCACTACCAAGAACACACCTCTCCTGACCCGACAGCCAGTCATTTCTCTGCTTCTTCTTCTCTGTCTGCTTCCAACGCTGATCTTTCCTCAGAGAGGTCAGAGGAGTCAATGCAGCAGGTGAACTTCAAGCCAGTTCTGTAAAATACACTAGCTTTAGAAACATCTTGGTTATTGCTCAATGTTGTTCTCTTCTGATTTTCACGACCCCCTGGGGTCCGTGCAGAGTAAAGCCCGGGGACTGTCTACTAGAGAATGTTGTGTGAAGAATATAAAGCAGAGAGCGGTCCTCCTCTCCTCCATGTTTCCTGGCTCCAACAAACCTTCTCCTCTTTCTCCCGTTTCTGAATCGCAGGTTGTGTATTGCACGCTTGACTAATGTGCTAGTTGAGACTTTTGCATGTTCACAGTAACAGCATGCATCTTACACTCGAGCACTGCATCATAGTTCTGTGTATTACAGACGGAGCACTTGGGACTGAGACTTTTAGGTGTATTGTTAATAGTTTTCTTCGAAGGAATTAACAGGTTTGCATTTTTTTTTGTGTTACACTTGGCATCCTGGATGTTCTGATCTGAATTTCACATCTTGAATTTTGAGCAACTGGATATTTTGACTTGATTTTTGATCATCTTATTGAGTTTGAACAATATGAATATAGGTTTTGAATAATAGTCCTTGGATTTTCTGAACCCTAAAAAATATGTATATCTAAAATAAAGTTAACTTAACTCAAAAGTGACCATTACAATTTGAAATAGTTCAGACCACATAAAGTCAGTGGTATTTAAATGTCAACACTTATTATTCTGTAGAAATTCCATTTCCAAATGAGGTATTCAGTTGCTGCTAAGATGAGATGTAGATATTATATGTTTCCCTATTATAGAATCTCAGCATATAGTGTGTGTATATAATATAATGTGTTTAAGAACTCTAGTTCTACTCTAGTCTACACTAACAGTGTTGGTGGTGTATCTACCACGACATCTATTAGTCTATTATAATCTATTACGCATGACATCGCTTTTTCCAACCGAGCCCCGCACATTTCAAACCAGTGAGAAGAGCGTAGACCAAACAGACAGACAGAAATCAGAAGTTTCATCCTTTTGTTCCACTCAGTCTGTCATTTCTGTTTGACCCTTCTGTAGGTGGAATTATCTACCTTTTTCCGTCCTTCCTTGTCCCCTCCTCCTCCTCCTCCTTCTTCTTCGTCCTTTGTATCTAAGAGCTCCAGAGTCTACCCTGTAGTGCACCCTGTCCCTGACCCCACTGCCCAGGCCGGGTTCTCCTCCACTCCCTCGTCTCACAGCGACTCTGAAAAACCTGTTGTTGATTCCTCCACATGCAACACCAAAACATCTGCTGCCCTCTGTTCCACTCTCTCTGATGAGAGCCAGGAGATCTCGCCTCCCCTCTCTGACACTAACTGTGAACACGGACGCAGCAGATCATCTCACCATCCAAGCTATTTACTGCACAAGGAAATCTATGAGAGTGTGCGTGAGAGTTCTTGGAATAGTGTGAAGCGTGAGCAGGAGAAGGTCCACCAAACCGCTCAGGAGACATTTGATGATAAGAAATTAGCCAAAAGTGATGACATGAAGGTAACAGTTCTTTATGGATATTAATAGCCTGCCAGTCCAGTACTAATGACCTGCAGATCTTCAGTGACAGTCTCTCAGATTAATGCTGTTTTAAAGGGGATTCATTTAAACCAATTTTAATGTTGTGTCTTGCATACAAATATGCAAACATGGGGCACTGCGGATGAATACGGTGTGAGCCAAATCCAGAACGCAGCACATAGATCTAATAACTTAGACCTTCTATATATATAACTGTAATTTAAAAGTGAAACAAAATGAAGACACATTTAAAATCCATCTTCTCTTTTTTTCCAAGCCTTTAAGACGAAGTAAGCAAATGTTAGGACATCAGAAGTGTTCCGGTGACCACCAGTGGTACTAATATTCAATACGTGAAGTTGTGGTTTGCTTACAACGTTGTTGAGCTGGCTCTGAGGAGACAAAGAGTCACTAAGCCTGTCCAAAGCTACAAACATCTATTTCACTGGGATTTAAAATCTAATTAAAATTCTAATATTTGACTGGCTAATTAATATCACTCATTATCCACAGAGCAGCCTCGCATGTTTCTGTTGTGTCGTTATTGTACTCAGATATTTTTGATGTCCGGCCTCAGAAGAGGGTGGTGTTAGATGGAAAGCAGTAAAGGCTGCGCACAAGGAGGCTTAAGCTTTCTTATCGCACTCTTTCCACATGAGCTGCATATCATTGTCATTCTGGTGTTCATTCAGTTCAATGGGAGCTGCAGTCTTGAGAACCCGAGAAGAATCATTCAAAAGTCAGTTGTCCGCTCTGAGAGTTGTCCGACTGGAGCTCTTCGTTACATTAAAGAGGTACTAGTCCACACCTGCAGTTCCATAAATTCAAAGTGAGTCATTTCCTGCTTTTTCACCTGTCTTCTCTTTAACTGCTGTCTGTGGTTTCCAATTCCTTCTCTCCCCCCTTCCTCCTTCCCGCTGCACCTGTGTTTCCCTGGCGTTAACATTAGCGTACAGTCGGAAAGGTATCGTCAGCCATTGGCGCTAAAGCTCAGAAACTGGCCGTCCTGTATGAGACGGACCACAGGCCCAATGCCACGCCGGTAAGCTGCATGTGGGTGTTCCTGAGACAAATCTAACAGAGTTCTTTTTATGCCTCCGCGCCTGCGACAGCCGAGGCCAGAGGCATTCTGTTTTCGGGTTGTCTGTCAGTATGTCCTTCCCATTCTCGTGAAGGCAAGATCCCAGGAAAGCATTGCTGATGGTAGCTGTGTGGATTCAAGCCACATGATTTGAACTCGATCCTAACTCGGGTCACAATTCTATTTATTTGAGTTAATCTATGAAGATAATTCATTGTTGGACTCTTGTGACATGAGATGTTGATTACCTGAAAGTGGTAAAGACGCTTAAGACATAATACAGTTCAATGTTTGAGACTAATTCTACATTTTGAGAATTAGTTTATTGCTTTCTTGCCGAAAGTTAAATGACAAGATGGATTTTGCTTTCACGTCTGTATGGCAAATATGAAGCTACAGCCAATTAGCTTAGCTTAGCATAAAGACTGGAAACGGGGGGGGGAAACCGCTCATTTAGCTCTGTAAGGAATAAAACAATCTGCCATTACCTCTAAAGCACATAAAATAACACGCTATATCTGGTTTGTTTAATCCGGAGTTGTGGGTTTTGCTGATGGTGATGACGGGACTCCAAACCACACATATGGAGAGTGCTATCACTACTCCATTTATCTCTTGACAAGAAAGCAAATAAGCGTATTTCACAAAATGTCAAACAACTGCTTTCAGACTTGAGGCTGACCTGGGCCTCCAGCAAACTCTGGCACACATCATTTACTGATGTGGATATCCTGGAACAATGCAAACTCTCCACAGCAAGATATTTGGATTATCACGAGTTACTGGGACATTATCGGTATTGACTCTTGTAGTGAAATGAAACCTTGCCGTTTCAAAAAACATTTACATATTGCTTTATGGCGCAGCACCACCTTTTTTAATATTGCACGTATTCATAGAAAAACTGCAAATCACTTAAAATAAATATTGTAATTGCTCACTGTTAAAAGCAGTTGCACCCATCATGGAACATGTAAATCAGTTCCCCAGCTCACTGCTCCACTGTGTGACGAATTATGTGACTCATTTGTTTTGTGAACTTTTTTTGCAGAAATCTCTCAGAAATAATCAAAAAAAAAAAAAAAAACTTGTCTCGAAGGCAGCATGTCACATGTCTCTGACCTTGCCCTGGTCTTCTTCCTCTCAGTGTGTGGTGCGTAAGGACTGCCTTCCCGGGCTCGGCGGCAGCGACATCTGCCACTTCTGCACCAAGCGGGTGTACGTGATGGAGAGACTGAGCGCTGAAGGATACTTTTTCCACCGCGAGTGTTTCCGCTGTGAAGTCTGTAACAGCACCCTCCGTCTGGGAGGGCACATCTTCGACTCGCAGGAGGGTACGTTTGACTCACTGACTATGTATGCTTTCACCCCACAGGTGGTTTTTGTTCTGTAGATGCACCTTAATCACTTTGTCTGATGAAACACTAGAAACCTCTTTTATTTTCTTTAGTCTTATATTCCTGCTGTTACACAAAACAATATAATAGTTTAAGGCATTCAGGAGCTCTAAAACGTATAATAATCTTAATTTGATTATGAGACATTCATGCGTCATTTTATGTTTCTGAAACTTAGAACTGTTTCCTTTCGTTGGACAAACAAACTGTGGGAACTAAATGTTTTTTCTTGTCTTGGTAAGAGTGCTCTCGGAAAATATTCTCTTATCTAAGAAAAAGAGAAAAATAAATCATTGGGGAATGAAGTCAATGGGGAATAACAAAATAAGAAACAATCCTGGGTACAAACAAGAGTAAGAGGAAATGTTGTTGTATATCGCTTCCTGCATGAAGCCATATATATATATATATATATATATATATATATATATATATATATATATATATATATATATATATATATATATATATATATATATATATATATATATATATATATATTGTACTGGAGTTGTGATTTTGTTTCTTTGCTTCTTTTACAGTGAAGTTCTACTGCAAGATGCATTATGCCCAGAGTCAGTCCAGCACTCGCATGGGGAGGTTCAGAAGGAGGATGGTAAGGAACACTGCAGTGGTTACATACACGAGACAAAAAGAGACTAGAACATTGACCATTGTCACTCAAAAACTGTGGAAATAGTTGTGCAACATTAAGGTGTCAGAAGAATAAAGGTGCAAGATAACAATAGCTGTACCTTACTTGTTGTAAGTGTTAGGGTGTATTTTATTGTTTTCCTTCTGTGTATTTTGATTTGTGTAGGAAGACCAAAGCTGTGTCCCACCCTCGTCGTTGGACAGTGGGAGCTGCTCAGCGACAGGCAGCGTGCAGATGCAACCCCCAGGTACCCTGGTTTCCTTGCTAAGTCGAGGCCTGAGCTGGCCCTGGCATGCTAGCCGGGCTGTGTGTGTGTTGCCTCGTCGGCTGTTGGAAACTGTGTGTGAGTCTTTCACAGCTGTGGGGTCCCACGTCAGGAGCTACTCACATGACTATGTGTTCCTGTATGAGCTGCTAGGCCTGGGGTGTCCTCTGATATGCATGATGCACGAGGTGCTGGGACAGATCTACCAGGAGCCCTAGCTGGCCCATACATCACACAACTGCAGTTACTAGATGATATGTGACAAACTGTTACACTTTGAGATCTTTTATGTCAGTTTGTGAAGTTCCTTTTTCACCACATGAAAACCATTCTATTGGATTTGATCATCTCCGAATGTAAAACTTCCCATTCTGCACTTCAGACGAGCTTTGACGTATCTGAAATAATCGGACATTTACATGCGGAGTAACCTGGAACAACCTTGAAAGCCATTTGGACAGTGACATAGTTCACGTTCATTGAACTCAAACCACAGAGTAATCCACATGTTTTGGATGTTACTCATACTGCATATTGCCTGCTGCATATTAACTTTGCACCACAGAGATGTGGATTGGAAATGCCAAAACAGTATTAGTTCAGGAAATACTTATTTATTTGTACTAGGTAGAGTTTCACTTTATGTATGGTGTCAAAGCTAACTGATCGATTTCACTTTATGTATTTAGGGCTCATTGTTTATGGGTTTCATTTTTACAAGAAGAAATATCTGGCTTATATTAATATCATTAATCCAAAAATATGAGATATCAAATGATAGGAAACCTTATTATAAAAGTAAATGTTTAACCATTTTTGATAAAATCAGGGAATTGTTTTAATGAAAATCAAACGCAATAAGCCATGTCTATAATTATTCCAGCTGTTTCTTTCCTTCTAAAAGAAAAAAGAAGAAATTCCACAAATGTTTTTTCACTTTTTTATTATTAAAATTTAAGTTTTGCAAATAGTTTTTCTTTTGTAATTTTTATAATAGTCTTTGTTTTGTCTTCTATGTTGTAAATGATGCCTAATGTGAATTTAGTTTGGATCGTTTGGTTTAATTGTGCAGAATTAGGGGTCAATTCTTAAAATACACTATTGACGCATGGACCTGTTTTGGGCAGTTCTTACATTTCGATGTAATGTCTTATTGTCATAACTTTATTACAACACTGATAGAAATCTCCCCACTCAGTGTTTTCATTCCATCTTCCATTTTCCATTTTCGTTTTTTTCCAAATGAATTTTTCTCTGTTTAGTTCACTTCACTTTGTTCAGTCTGTTTCAAGTTTCCAAAACTGCACCCTCTGATTGGCTGATTCCTGCCAGCGGGAAAGGTACTAATTGCCAGGCGCTGGTCATAAAATCTTGTTGTGTTGCTTTTGCATTGGCTGCCTCTGTAGCTCCGCCCCCTTCACATAACCCACATTAACCAATCACAGAGCAATTTGAGTCCCGAGTATTTTATGCAGTAGTCGGTAAATTTGTTAGGTGTAGCATTGTGATATATGAAATAAAATTTCCCAATTAAATATTGTACATTGCTTAAATTACAATTGTAATTTAAAAAGTAATAAATTATTTTAGTTCTTTAGATTTTAGTTCTACTGTTCTCAAAAATAAGACCATGTTCCCTTTAAAGGATGTAGCTGGCATTATTATTTTTATTACATAATTTTGTTATTGTGAACAAATTCAACGAAAAGACCAAAACCAAACTCTGTGTTGGTCTCTCAAAGCTTTACACAACTTCCTTCTCTACCTGTTGCACTCAGCACCAAGACCTTTTGTTCCTGCTGAAGATATAAAGCCACACATTCACCCATTTCCATCCGACTATCCAGGGCCGGGTAGTCGGGACAGACAAAATATCTAATCTCTCCAGCGTCTTCTGGGTCTATCCCCGGCCGTTTACACATTGGGCATGTCTGGAAAAACCTCTTAACGGAAAGCACCAAGGAGACCTCCTGATTACATGCCAAACCACCGCAGCACTGGTCCACCTGTCCATCTCATGCTCCATTGTACTCACTCAAGACACAAGACCACAAAGTACCTGAACTCCCCCCGCTTGGGACAGTGACTCACTCCACTTGCCGTTTTCCGGCAGAAAACCATGCCAACGGCTTCATACTCTGCTGTAAACTGCCCCATTGCGGTCACGGTGTCTTGAAGCCAACATAACCACATCATCTGCAAAGAGCAGGGACCTTCTGGCCAACCATCTGCGGTTTCACCAATCAAGCCCGTAAGACCTCCTTCTTCAGCTTGATGGACTCCTTCACTGCTGTTGTCCAGCAGCGGGTTCTTATGTTTTGTGTGTTTTGGTCTTTTCATTGAATTTGCTGAGAATATGGAAGGTGTGTGTGTATAATATAGTTAGGCTTATGCTTTAAAGCCTTCATTATGACACATTGGGAAAGTTTTAGCTTGCCATGAAAGCCCTCAGTGCCATAAAACGGATCATAACATTACATCACAGGTCATGTGATGACAGTCTCCCTGGAGCAACTCTGGTTGCTGGCATTGAAGTCACAACCTTCTGGTGTATTTGGAAGCCGTACCACTAGACCACTAGGCAATCACCACCCCATAACATAACAAGCAGAGTTGCCAAAAGATAAGTCTAAAGGTTGCTGGAAGCTTTCAGTAATGATTCATTGATTCAAACATCTTTCAGTTGGTTTGTTTGTCACTTAGTCAATCTTTTAGTTTGCAGTCCTTTCATCTGAGATAATCCGACTAACACTGATGTAGTGCTGTGTTCCTCCCTAACCTCCCTAACACCATCCTGTATCATCACAGCACCCTCTCTTCTTGTCAGGCCATTTGACAGTAACAAATGCGTCTGTGGTCTGTCTGTGGTTCGCTTTGTTTCAGAAGGAGGCCGCCCCCCCTCAGAGCCCCTCTTCAGATCTCTCTCCTGCACCTCCTAGACTTTTTTCAGGAGCTCAGCAGCCAATAGCAGCTTTTTGCACACTGCCAGACCCACTTTATCGGCTGTATTCTGTATGTTTCGTAGTTGTGTTTTATAATAAGCCTTGAAGCAGCCTGCAAGCCTTGTTTCTGTTTACCAAATTGAAAATTACTGTAAAATTGCTTAATTTATGGTATTTATAAGCTGTAAATATATTTTAAAAATAAATCTATTTGATTTCATAAATAATTTGCTTCGTGGTTTGTTGCCAATTAGTTGACTTGCGTTATTGGAATAATTCCAAGAACCCAAAGCTTACACATGATTGAACAGTTGGCATTAATCTCATAATGAAGTGGTCACATTTCAAAATATTTCCATATTTTTTAACCACTAAATTAACAACTTCATCAAAAAAGCAAATCCTTTCTCCACCTGCTATGTTGACCTAACATCACCCACACAAATCATGGTCACAATCACAGCTTGTGTTAACTGCGTTTGTATTTGTTACCAAATAACATGTGCATTGTAACACCTGATGAAAAGCTCAACAACCTTTTTAGATTTGCAGCGGATTCAGAGGGAGCGCAGCAGTGGGGCTAAACAGCCTGCACACAATCAGATGGTACATTTGTAGGCTATATGCAAAAGCCTAGCCATAACCAAATATTGTTGAGCAAAGTTAAATTGTACCTACTTGAACTATACTTCAGCGAACAGAATCGAAGTGAATCATTTGTCAGTTCCTCCTGTCGGCTTCCTCGTGGGTTCTGCTACTGGGTCTGCTCTGTCCTTTCCTCTCGGTGTGGTATCTATCCATCATTTGGTAAAGTGTTTGTTTTTTTCCTTTAGCCATTCTAAGTCTCTTCTGACAAACATTTAGCCAAACCAAAGCGAGAGCATCACTGGGTACAACAGAAGGTCTGGTTATCTATTATGTTGTCATTGTTTTCATATTTTCATTTCTTTGCTGTGACCAAGTGGAATCATCTTTTGGAAAAGAGTCTGTACAATGTTGACTTCATTACTCTGTGAGTACTGTCATGAACATGTCATGTATTGTATCAGTGCTTGTGTTGCAAATAGACATTTGACTTTTCTCTCATGCATGTGTCACTTTCAGAAGCAGAAACTATATATTCATTATTTGGACAAATTGCTTTTTCTACAGTATGTGAGAAGTATATTAGAATGTTAGCTGCCTAACTCAAATATGTTTTTTGGTACGTGTTAAACTTTCTTTGACATGCTACACTGATTGTTTTAGATAATATAGTGCACAACTGCTATCCCAGAGACATAATGCATGACATGAGCTACATGCTAGAAAGTGTTTACTGTAACTTAAGTTAACATTAAGTCGAAGCTAATTGAAACTTTATTCCAACATTCTGTTTTTATTTGCAGGTGTGGCGTGCAGCTTACATTCAGATCAGCTTTATAAAGTTGAGCAAATGATTCCTGAGGAAACAGAGATGGCTGTTGAAGCTCTGGATGATTCCTGTCTAGTCAACACCACAGCACAAGATACTGCAGGGGCCAATGGCCCAGAGCTGGACCGTACCAAAGGTCAGTGTGGCTCCTACATGACTGTACGTGGTCTCGTGTTCAGGCTCCCGATAAATGCAGCACTGGGTGTAAGCTGTTTCTGTGTGAAGTTATTCTCTGTCTCTCCAAACTGTTCACAAAGATACTGCTCTGCACAAATGGTTTTTCAGCCCATGTTATTGTAAAAATAATATTCCCTGAGAGAATGTGGCTGAACATAAGTGTGTGTGTGTGTGTGTGTGTGTGTGTGTGTGTGTGTGTGTGTGTTTGTGTTGGAGCCCTCACCCTGCTAATGTCACGCTACGGCGGACACGCTGTAGGTCTTCTACCACACGTCTGTCCACACATTCATATGCAGGAACAATGCTAACTCAACTGCCTGAGCTTTTAAACCATGTACTGGTGTACTAGTTGTATCAGAGTCTCTTGTCCTGTCATAGAGCTTATAAAGAGGAAAACTGAACTTGTTTTGTTGTCACCCCAAATGATCCTACACCAACCCACGATTTATTTACCAACCGCACTTTAGCCCAAAGGTAAACTGGCAACAGGGCAGTGAGGTAGATCCGAGTGAGTTTAGGAGGTCCCATGTTTTGTAGCACTGCTGTGCTGTTATCATGTCACAGGTCATCATGTTTTGGTTTGTGCCTCTGTGTGTAGATCGCTGTAACCCCAAACAGGATAATCGATGGAAGCGGAAGATCAGAGCAAGTGAGTACCTCAGATTGTAGTTCATTTCTCCACTGTGTCTCCGTTTACATTTGCTTGAGAACAGAAGCCTGTGCCTGCTCTGTTTCTGCTGACAACAGGTTGTAATTTGGTTTTGTGAAGTATAATCCGTGGGATTTCTTTTAGTATTTATTCATTTGTCTTATAGCTTCAGCTACAGTTGAGAGAGATGTCTCAGTGCTAAGCAGAGGAATGTAATACTGACGTGGACACAAATAGATAGGAGCAGCACAGATATGAACACTGTTGTAATGCAGCATGTGCAACACTAGAAGGCAGTATTGTTGTTGTTGACAGCAGTCATTGCCAAAAGTAGTTTTTTGTTTCTCATCGACTCTGAAAGAAAAATGTAAATGATATAGACCAAATTGTTCAGGTGTATCAGATCAGATGTCTATTAACAAGGCATCACCATTACTTCAATGCAAATCAGTGTTTAGTTTTGTTGTGTTCAATTAAGAATGTATTGTTACATGTAACCTGAACTGGTGTAACTGTATTATTATTATTATTATTATTATTATTATTATAATAATATATCTCTCGTGCTATTTTACAAGTGTTTAGAAACAACTCCGACAAACAACTGAAGTATGTTGTTACCAACGTTCTGCCCTCACACAGCCCTGCCTCTGATCTTCATCAAGCGCTTCCAGAGAAGCTGTACGCAGGACAAAGACGGCCCAGAGACGGTCCCTGAAGCAGACTCTGATTTTGAGGAGATCACTTCAGCAGAGAAACAAGCTGTATGTTACACGGGATCTATTCTAGATGTACTGGTTTTGCACCACATATAGTGTAGTGTGCATGTACCTTCACAACAGTCTTATCCTTGAAAATGATATAACTACAGTAAGAGCAATGTCTTCTGTCAAATGAATAGACCTTAACCCTGTGTGAGCTAATTGACTTTCTGTGCACTGACGAGATTCCTGTTCTCTCAGAAGTCCGACGGAACTTCCAAGACATCAGCAGATAACCAGAATCCCTCAGAGGGAAGCGAGAAGAGTGACGAGCGCTCGGCTACAGTAAAGAGCGCCGCATACGGCTCATCCACCCCAAAGAAACGCTTGATGTTAACTCTATCTGAGAAGGAGAAGCTTCTGAATTGGGACATTCTGCCCACACCAGAGGAAACTGTGATCAACACAAAGACCAAAAACGCACAACAACACAAAGACCAGGTGGAGTTGGTCCTTCTTTAAGGCAGCAATGTAAAAAGGAAGCTTTATCTCTCACCACTCCTTCCAGTATAACTCAGTGGTCCAAGGACAGCGACGTGAGCGAGATCAGAGGAGTTAATTCCACATTGTGTTAACCACCTTTTTCCTGTCTTCTGATGTTTTATCAGGTACAAGCAGAGACAGAAGCAGATAAGCCTCAGACCGACTCGGGCCAGGATGGGGAAGCATCCCAGAGCCAAACCTCTGCCTCGTCCCCCTCAACCCTCCAGCTTATAGCAAACGCCTTTAGGAGGACATTTAGTGTGACCAATCCCTCCAGCAGGTCCAACACTGCAGTCACAATGTTTGTATAAAATACTTCACAGTTTTATTCCTAAGCACCAAATTAAAGATTCCATCAACAAGATTTCTGTGTAAAGATCCCAATGTCTGGTGTGTCCTGGTAGAGTGGGTGTCTCAGTCCTTCCCCGACCTGTGGCTCTTTGCTGCATGTCGTCCCATCTCTGTCTCCCTTTTTCATGTCTATCTTCAGCTGTCAAATAAAGGCAAAATAGGCAAAAAAACCAATTGTCTAAACTGCCTCTTTTGCTATTAATGTCTGGATTCAATTCAAATTGAATGTACATTATGATTTCTCTTTTGCTTTCCCAGGAGGACCAAATGTGGCGACCCCACAAAACAGAGGCCCATGTCAGAAGGAGCGCTGAGCTGTAGCCTCCCCCTCAGCACTGGGGGTCCAGAGCCATCCAGAGAGGAGAGAACAGCCGGCAAGCGCCAAGCTCTGTGTGCAACTGTAGGGGCCCACCCGTGGGGGGTGGGGCGGGACCTGCCCTCTCTGTTGCAGCAGGTGTCCCTAAAGGGCCGTAGAGGCTCTGGAGGGGTGTTCTCCGACGACATGGCCTCATTGCCCCGCAGGAAGGTCAACTTGTTCTCATCCCTGAGGCTGAGGAAGAGGCACGAGTCGGAGAGTGAGGGGCAGGACCAGGAGGTGCAAAAGAAAATCAAGACGATACTCGGCAACCTCAGAAACAAAGGTGAGGACAGTGACTCCAAACCTTTTGCGGCACATTCTTTAAACCTGCATGAATAGATATTTTGGTCACTTTGCACTGACTACAGTTCTACAAGCTGTAAACACAACATTGAAGTAGTAACACCTTACAAAGTTGTTATGAACGCAGACATTGAGCAACATTTGTCTGGATCCATGTTTCAGGTGACCCGAAGAACTTAAATGTAACTGCTGTGTGAGATATCTGCCTCTTTAACTGCAACACGCTCGGCTATGGAAAGCTGTTTGAGCATTTATTCAATATTCTTGAGATACTGTGTATGCTGAGTGACAATAAAAAGAGGATTCAAAATCCTCCATTTCCAGGCGTTAGTTGAACTAGTGGAAGCCAACATGCTAACTAGTTAACGAGCTGCATGAAATGCTGGTTGCAGTTCCTCAAACCAACAAGCTAAGTAGCGCGCAGCATGCCCATGAAGCAGGCGGGATTAGACAAACAATCCAGAGTGCTGATTAGCTGGTCATTTTTATTTTTAACTGGAGAGCCAATAGGAACCCTTAAAGCAGCTCATTAGCATTTTTTGCAACTCGTGTAACTCGTAAACATTTTGAGCCTCACCAAAGACTGATGTTTCCAAGTGTCATGGACACATTCACACCAAATGTTATCGGTTTAACAAATTATTCATTGTTATATTGTACTTTGTTTTTTGTGCTAACTTAAAATGTTTCAAAGTTACTTGTCTATTCTCACATTATTTAATTTTGTTTGAATGTAGCCTCCAGACAACAGAGTCTTGAAGAGCCTTCCTCTAGTGACGAGGAAAGTGAAAACCTCACATCCAATCAGAAGGTTTGTCTGGACCATTTCTGTGTGCTGAAAGACAACACAATGCAGGGGGTTGTTACAGATACTGTCTGCAGGCGTGTACAGGTTTACTGAAATGTTCTATACTTCCTGTCCCAGCTGTGTCCGGAGAGACAGAGGAGGAAGCAGGAGAAGACGGTGGCCCAGCAGACTAAGAGAGAGCAGCTCAAGAGGCTTCACAGAGCTCAGGTACTTCCCTTTAGTTACTACTTTTTATGTCTGGTTCAATGTCTTCACATTTCATTGTTCTGTTTGTCTGTGTACACATTAAAGTTGGCACCAGTCTAAATGTCCCTTTTGGGCTCCAAAAGGGAAAATCATCTCTGTATCTCGTCCTATTTCCCCACATTAAAGGAATAGTTCAATATTTTGGGAAATACACTCTTTTACATGAATATGAGTATTTCTCCAAATGTTAAACTATTTCTTGGACCCTGGCAGAATCTGGCCATGCAGAAAGTTTTGTCTTGAGATATGTCTCTGAGAGTGGAGGTTTATGGGATGGGGGGTTTGTGGTTCTCACAGCATTAAAACATTATTTTTTTATAAAACAGCAACATCTCTTTGCAGAACTGATGTGCTGGTCACTCTAAATAATTCATTAGTTCTACCAAAGAAACTGTGGCTGCAAAAACGGTGTACAGTGTGTCCTCTGGATTATGAGTACGGACACTTTCGGGAGCGAGATGTTGCAGCAGAGGCCACATATTAAAATGATTTCACCTACATGTTGTAGTAATGGAGGCAGAAATCTCCAATAAAGATATCTCAAAACCTGGACAAGTAATCATTTCCTTTGATCATATAATATAATACCTTTTGTTTGCTTTGCAGACCATCCAGAGACAACTGGAGGAGGTTGCAGAGAAACAGAGGGATCTGGAGGAAAGAGGAGTGTCCATAGAAAAGATCATAAGAGGAGAAACAGGTACTGAACAATATTCACACACAGAGCAGAGCCTGACCCAGACATTACAAAGCTACTAGCACGCTGAACCAAAACACTTTGGTTCAATCTCGATTACAATACAGCTCAATGGAATTTATTGCTGTGCCCTTTTTTTCTCTCCAGACCAGTCAGGATAAAGCAGTGCCCCCCAAAAACAGTTGATGGTTGTAGAGATTTCACTGTTGCTTCATCTTTTTACAGTGCAGAGCTTTGTTTGTGTTCTAGAGAACAGTGTAGGACTCGTCAAGTTGACGCAAAGCAAATGCGTGTGTGTGTGGTCCGATTCCACTATGATATTTAGTTTTCTTGTAAATGGCTTTATACAATTGATTTCAAATTCTGAATATTTGTCCTCTTTCTTTGCCCTCCTAACCCTGCTACATTCCTCCCCATGGATCTCCCTCTTTTGCTTCCTCCCTCTTCCCCTCCCAGACTCTCAGACGACGGACAGTGACGAGGCCGAGCTCTATCAGTCCTGGTTCAAACTTGTTCTGGAGAAGAACAGATTGGCGCGCTATGAGTCTGAACTCATGATCTTGTAAGTGACCACATTAGATTACACAAGGGTTAAAGACTTTGTAAAGGAAAACATAAATTGTGTTAATATTGACGCAAATCCCATTTCTCACCAGTAGAGGTCACTTTGTTTTTCCTCCTTTCTCTCAGTGCTCAGGAGCTTGAACTGGTGGACACACAGAGCCGAATGCAGCAAGATCTACGACACAGGATGGCAATAGAAGGTAAGAGTTGAACAAGGGTTGACTGACTCGAGATCGCTCTTGTTTTGGAATAGACCACATTTTTATTTGGTCTGTATCTCTCTCTTACAAAAAGGACTTGGGTTTTGTTTTTCAAGACCACAGCTGCGGGGATATCACTAAATTGGGATCACACTTTGGAGTTCCTCTGCATTAAAGTGTCTAAAAGAAAAGACACGGCATTAAATTGTGCAATGCATTGCTGACTGAGACGGCTGGTCTTAGTCTTGACTTGGTCTAAACCCCTCAAAGTCCTGGTCTCACACTTGGTCTTGACTAACAGATACAAACGCACAATCTGAAAGTCGGACATAACGGTACATAAATATTCCTCTACTCTCTTCCACCTCACTCCAGATACAGAGAAGAGTGCCTCTGAGCTGCAGAAGGAGCAAGAGATCCTGTCAGAGATCATGAGGACGGTGGAGAAACGAGACATGTTGGTCTCTATGCTGGAGGAGCAGAGGCTGAAGGAGAGGGCGGAGGACCGGGACCTGGAGAGCCTTGTGCTGTCCAGGGGCTACGAGTTTCACTGGGCCCAGGCAGATGACAGCTGGGAGCAGGAGAAGCTGGGGTGAATGTTGAGCACCTCAATGGTAAAAAGAAAGGACTGATAGTTCAGGGTACAAAAGTGCTGCGAGTGCTGGACTCAGCGGTGTAATCTGTCATAAACTGACTAATCAACAGCTGCTTTATGTGGTTGCTTGCCTTAAGTGTGGAATTGTTGTGACAGATTTGTTGTTGATGCAACACTGGATAGCCTCACTGGATCGCACATGGAATGACTCGAAACGTTCCCTCAAGTTTTAGTGTTTTGCACAGAGGTGTTTGTTTTTGAATCCAGAGATGTGCTTATGTAATTCACTGTTAGTCACTACATAGCTATGTGAGAGTGTAAGACCTCTTGTGTGTATTTTAATATAATTTTTTCACTTTGTGCTGGAACACTGTCAAATAAAATTCAATTGTATTTACACCGAGATACCATTGAACACTGGAGAAATGGAATTCTAACTGCCACATATTTGTAGCCAGACTGAATCACAAGGCAGAAAAATGCATCTGCACAGGCTGAAACTTTCATACCTGTTTCACATCTGACCACACCTTCCATTAACTGTCAAGGCAAACCACTTTCTCTGACATCACTGACTGGGGAGAGGTCAGATGTGCAACATGCATGAAAGTTTGGATGTTCTTTGTAATTCAGAGTGAATTTACCTTCTCTCAGTTAAACTGTGATTGTTTTGTTTTTCTGGTTTTTAAGCTAGTGTATGGGCCGAATCAAAATGACAAGCTTACCTCCCTCTTGAGAACATGAGTTATATATGTACATGAGTTTTGATCCCAGGATGAGGATCCACACTTCTCATTTGATCTTCGGGCTTTAAATGTTTATATTGTAAATTAACACTAAATTCACAATGTGTTTATGATTTAAAAACTGTAAACTGTGTGTTTTGTTTGTGTTATGTTGCCGCAAGTCTTTTAATTGGAGATACATCTTAAATAAAAATGAATGTTACATTTTGAGTAATGTTATGACTACATACTACCTATTGTAACATAAGCACACCATTAGAGGTGGCGCTACAATTAAAATGTAAGGTAAGTAAGGTATTGAATATATTGCCCCATAATTTTGCAAAAGCATATTTTTTATAAAATAAGTGTTCTAGTACAACCAACAGGAGACCATTAATTATACCGGTGAAGTTATTGAATATATTGAATATTGAATATGTCAGGTGGGACTATTCATACAAATGGGGCATGCTTGAGAAAAACACTTTTTAATGCGTTTTTGAACAAGAAAAATGTAAAGTTGAGGGTTTTTTGTTTAATATATGGATTAAAGGTAATTATAAAATTCAATAAAAGGTATTTATTATATACGCCAACATGCTTACAACATTTAGCTAACATTTGAGAAGCTAGCAAACCCGAAAGAGCCAAACAAAAATATCCCACAGAGAAAATAATTGTATCATTTCATAATGATGCCGATATAACGTTACGAGGCTTCTTGTGGTGTGACCTTTTCTTTACTTCCACCTTTCGGGACCCATCCGTGGGCTGCCCCTCGGCCGGCAGCGTGGAGCTCCCACTCCCCCGACCAGCCGCAGGAGGCCGGCTGTCCCGGTCCTCCCCCACGGAGGAGGGGCCACTCACTTCAGCCAACTTCGGGAAAATGTGTGGAATTCCGTTTCCGCTTTAGGGAGTGGACGGTGATTTTTTTTTAACTTTACTTTCCAAGCAACTTTTTATTTCCACCTCAATTTGGACAGTTTTGCGTTACCTGTCCCGGATTAAAGTATCGTAACGAGAATGGCTTCTTCTCCTCAGAAGTCCCCGTCCTCCCCGAAATCTCCGACGCCCAAATCACCGTCCTCCAGAAAGAAAGATGACTCTTTCCTGGGGAAACTTGGTGGAACTTTGGCAAGAAGGAAAAAGGCGAAAGAAGGTAAACAGTGAACGTTAGCAATACAAAGTGATAACAAGTGAAGGCGAGATGATTATAGCCGAACAGTTTACCGCACAGCCGACAGTCTTCCAAGTGTAGAAATAACCTTTACCACTAACACACACATTTAAGAATGATAACATGTTTAACACTCATTTATAGTTGTAACTCCGCAATAAACTTAGCCTCCGTGACACAGAAAGTCCGTAAACTACAACGTCTACTTGTGTGTGTTTTCATGGCCGCGGGCTGTGTCTGTATCCATGTAAGGTATTGAATCCACTTCTGTAATAAGTGAGGAATGCGGCACGAGTAAACAAAGGCCCGTCACAGACTCAGGAGGCTCCTTCAACATCAACGCTTTCACAGATACTGTGGGAACACAAGTAGTAATGTTGTTCCCATACCGTGTGTGTGTGTGTGTGTGTGTGTGTGTGTGTGTGTGTTCTTCATGGTTGCAAGCTTGATTCTCAGAGTGCGGTCAGAGGTCAGGCTCAGACACACAACAGCACTCAGGATTTACAGTCTTGCTCATGGACACTCCAGTTTACCTCACTTCCTTTCATATTAGTTATAAACTTTGCTATGTTGGACTGGCTATAAATAACAATACTCCAACAGTCTCTTTTTAAATGCCCAGTTCAGTTTATAGCCACGCAGGGTTGATTTTGAAATACAGCAGACTTCAGAAAACATGGCATAGTTTGTTAAAGGCCAGGTTTTATCATCGAATGAGAAAGGTCTCTTTCAGTTGGATGATTACTTTGTGTCATTCAGGATACTGTTGCCCAGCTGAGCCCCATTTTATGTTGCCTTTGTCTACGGGACATGCATGCAATCACATTATATTCATGCTGGCTCGTATCCACTACACACACACATGCACTGTGCAGTGTGTAGGATGTCTGCCGTGTGTTCCGTGATTTGATGGAAAACGTGGTCTGTTCGCTCTTGTGGAGATCATTGATTAAATTTAAGTCCTTGTGACGTTTATGGCAGTCGCTGCAGTGTGCTGGGAAGAGAGGGGCCGTCTGCTTGAACAGCAGTAAAGAAGGGATGGGAAAGAGAAAATGGGGCACAGGGAGAGAAAGAGAGCTGTAGGATGGGGGCGAGATGATATGAGAAGGTCAGAAGGTTTGAGAGCAATGCATTGGGCTGTGCATTGCATAGACGGACACCACCTGTGTGCAACGTGGATGTAGTGCAAACAGGAAATACAGCTCATAAATCAGGAGAGGTAATATGTAATTACATTCCTCTGTGATAATAGCGCAAATATAGAATTCATATCGGGATCAGGTGTTCTATTAAGAGACTTGTGAGCTCAGCCTGTGGAGGATGAGCTGCAGGGGAGAGAGCTGGTCCTGCCAGCCAGGAGAGGATGCTTGAAACTGGGGGACGGAGACAGACAGACATGGGCTGTGGAGCGCTCTGCCCTCCAGGTAGGACTCCACATCGGCATGCATTCTTCCGTACATCCGTGCAGCTCGCAGTAGGCATGTTCCTGAATGATGCATGCGTTGATGTGGCTTTTTATTGTTAACCTTATTTAACCAAGAGCGTAAATACTCTCGCTTTATGACATTGGCCCAGAGGGGGAGGAGTGATGCACCCTGAGGATGCCTGTGATTTCTATTCTGTCTGCTTATAATACTAACAACAAATCAAATGTGCACTGAGCATGTACAATGTGTTAATAGGGGTTAGCATTGAGCAAATGTTTTATTTAACACTCGAGCGGAGGCAAAAGGAAACCCTAGCAGACTTGCTTGTTCTACCCGTATGGGAACACAGCTGGTAAGTAAGTTGACGGCAGTAATACTTCGGTCATTTCATCTTCACATCGCTTGTACATCTACACACCACACACCCAACCTGGTTGTTCACATACTTGCTCACCCTGAAATAGCACAAGTAATAATTACAGTAATATCAGATTGTGCTAGTTGGTATGGTGTTATTGTTTCACAGCTGTACCTCCATATGAGTCTGTAAATTGCCAGACATGGACAGTAGTTTAAAAAGTGTTAAAGCCCACCTTTATCCCTTTTATGCACGTATTCTACGGACACAGCGATCCATATTTTTCTTCTTTCTTCTGTTATCAACCCATGAAATAATATGGAGGTGTCTTATAACCTAAAATGTATGACATAAATCTGTAATGTGAGGTATGAATGTGAATTAAATTCTTAAAATTCCATCTATTTCCTGGAATTTGTAGATGTGTGTTGTACATACCTGGGCTGTAATCACGTATTTACCATGAGGGGGGGGCATGTTCAATGTACGCCAATTGTTTTGAAACTTTAATAGCTAAACTGACCATTTCAAGGCACTTTGTATTCTGTCATGGTTTCCAATAAGAATGTACACTTTTTCAAAAGGTTCTCAATATGGAATTTAGAGCATATCTATGATTGAGGGATCTCCTCCACGGCGAAACAGTGCGAACAACGGTAACACAGCGGACAGAGCTAACAATGTTAATCTGAGGGGGAACGGTTACGCTTCTGTGACAACGGCGTAGGGCAGGATGGTGTTATCAGTTTGAGTATTGGGGGTCATGGCTAGACCAGATACTAGTTTTGTTGAGACTGCAAATTTATTGTGAAAGTTTGAGCTAAGCTAAGGGAACTGTAAGCTAGCGTGCTACAGTTTGAGAGACGGCTGGAAGTTCGAGTCTGCTGTGTACTTCTATTATCAGTGTGTAGACCCCAGAATGTTGCATTCTGGATGAACTGCAGAAGCCAGATGGCAAATGCAGGCACACCAGCCGTGAGTGAGTTGCAGTATTCTAGGGTCGATATGAGTCGAGACCTGAGCTTGTGCAGCCTCCTGAGGAACGTACAGAATGTCCTGATGTTGAGGAGAATAAATCTTCAGGAGCAGGCTGTCACAGAGATGTGGGCAGGGAAGGGACAGCTGGTTATCCAGTGTCACACCCAGGTTCATTGCAGTCCAAGCCATGGACGCCACAGAGTATACGGTGTTTCAATGGTAATGGAGAGATCATGGGTGGGAGATGCCTTTCAACGTGGCAAAAAGTTGTCACTTGGATGTAAAAATGGTTAAAGCTGTAGCTTTCTAGTTTCAGCTGGTTTACCTTTCTATCCGGCTTCTCATTTCACTCAGCCTCCGGCGGCAGACTTGGTGTCAGTGAAGATGAGGGGCCATGTGGTTGGCTGACAGGCAGGCAATTGTGCAACATATGGTTGCACAATGAAATGCAGTTGTAGCCTAGACCATTCAGGCTACACAAGATAAACTTAACAAAAACAGTAGTGCATTCCTGTGGTGCATTTTTTGAAATATGCATCAGGAGGAATGTAAACGGCAGCAACAAAAACAGTGGTGAATTCTCTAGGAAGCTAAAATGGCTGACATCTTTGACCTTAAAAATTCAACATCAGGGAAACATCAACTTTGAAGTCTGAGCACCAAGCATCATTGATGTAAACACAATCTGCCTCCTTCCGTCTCCCGGCTCTGTCCTTCAGTCCGTCAAGTGCAATAGCTCGATCGGAGACGGTCCCAGGTCTCTAAGCTGTGGGCTCAACAGTCTCCGATCTCCCGTTGCTTGGTTAGCCTGAGTCTTATTTATATCTTTCGTATTTTCCTGCAACCAGACATCGGCCAGGAGCAGGCTAGGGAGTGGAATAGCATTGGGTCCTAGCTGGATTAGCTTAGCTCCCATCTTAGCTCTCTGCATTCTCCTCCTGGCGTTTGGTCCGGCAGATCTGGCTCAATATCTTGGTGGTTGGAAGATGCCGGCGGTGACCGTCTCAAGGTCGGCTGCACTTTAACCAATCCCCGCACTTTTTCTTCTCCGATGTATCTCTGTCATATGTCATACGTGCTCCAATGGGAAAAAAGACAGAAAGAGAAGAAAAGATAACATTAAAAACAAAAATGTAGCGAAGTTCATGGGAGTTACCAGCCGCTGCATCTACATGCGCCACCATCGCTACATCGCCATAGCTGTTTTGAATTCTTTAACTCTTTTCAGTAGTGCTGATTTACACTTTGCATGCAAGATCCTCTCACCACAGAATGAAGCAAGTGAAGCTTGTGTCACTCTGTAGGAATATTCTCATACACCCATGTGAGTGTGTTCATGCAGACACCCTGCACTGGTGGATAGTGTTGATCAAGAGGATGTTGTTCCAGTGAACACAGGATGTTCACTCCATGCTTTATACACACACACACACACACACACACACACACACACACACACACACACACACACACACAGATGAGCAGTGATGAAGCCTCCTCAGGTATCTGACACACTGAGAAGAATGGCATGCTGGGCTTCTATAAAGCCCGCTGAGAAGCAGGAAGCAACACCAGCCTATGCAAGTCTGACATCAAGAGGCTCTCGATGGAGGCTCTGCTAATGGTGGTTCGTGGAATCAAGGGAACATTTAGGGAGCTGTCCAAACTACTGCTGAACACTGCAAGTGATTATCATTGAGGGAGGTGTCCAGTCTTCAGTCATGTAGCAGTTATCCGATTGATTGGCATTTTAACCGGCTTCAAAGCAAGACGTGTCATACAGCCGTGTTCGGGCCAAAAACAATCAATCAATCTGATCGATTGATCAATCAATCGTTTGGGTCATTCATCAATCAAAAACAGCAAACATTCACTGGTTTCATAGGACCTGCTGCTTTTCTGTTTAATTATCATTGTACATTGAATATCCTTGGAATCTTTACTATTTGTTGAATAAAACAAGAAATGTAAAGATGAAATGTATTAATTTATTTTGAGTCAGTCCCACATGTACTGTCCTGCTGCGGGAAACAATCACTGGAGCACCAAATAGGAATTAATCCGCAGCTGAAAATAGTCTCCTCATTTACTCGTGTTTTAGGAACACCAGCTGTTTTAAGGAATTCAGTTTTGATATTTTCATGGGAACATTTGAAAATATAAAAATAATCTAGAGTACTGCCATTTTATCCTTTTAAATGTTATTTATTTATTTAAATGTATATACAATAGAGAAAAGTTGAAAACTCCAAAAATTCAAGAAGTGTCCTCATAACATTCCCGACATTGTTTTACTGATATAAATGAATGTGATGATAATATTTCTATCTTTTTTCTCGTAGTGTCTGAGCTTCAGGAAGAGGGGATAAATGCCATCAACCTTCCTCTTAGCCCCTCCCACTATGAGCTGGACCCTGAGGACACCATGCTGGGTAAACTGCTCCACTCACATTACCTGTTGCATACATTCAGATACGTTTGTAGGTTTTGTGTATTTGTATTGGGTTTTAGTGTTTTCTATAGATGTGCTGTGTTTCTAGTTTTGCACTTTTTAAACACGTGGCTTGGATGGTCAATTCTTCTATGATTGCTTTCTTGTATGTCCTATAATGCTCTTGTAAAAGACTTTTGACTATTGTCCTATGTAAAGTGCCATATAAATACATTTGAACTTACTTACTTACCGAAATGGCAAAAGTTGAGGGCCATAATTTAATATCCTCTTCTGAAGACACACATTTAGCAACTCTAAAGGCAATTCAATGTGTATCTTGATGACCTATGCCCGTAGAGCTTAATAGTTAATGTCCAAAGACACATTCTTGGCTGTTACTAATATAATATTTTACAATATTATGCTTAATCAGTCAAAGACCCTGGTCATTAGTTGTTGGCTAAAGGATCTTTTTACCTGCATACATTAATGTATGTACTACGGATGTCACGATAAACAACACTTTTGTACCAAGTTGTTGCCAAAAATTCTGGGAACGTGTTACTCGATTATATAAATGATGGTCGGTACCGTAGTGGCCGGGCTCGAGACGAACAGCGTCTCGTTGACGGAATATTGGGAAAAGGTTAATTATAACGTTATCATAATGTGTTCAAAGGTAGTCTTATAAAATGCAGTTGTTTGGCGAGAAACTTGAATAGATACAGCAATATAAATACAGGCTGAATAGATATGGTGCATTACAATGATATGTTGAGTACTGCTACAACCTCACCAGGTACGTCGCTCTTTTTGAAAGCTTAGTTAGATGATAAACACTTTTTTTGTTCTGTTGTTCTTCTTCACTCCTTTTTAGAATAAAATGTTCCTCCTTGGTTCTTACAGTTATCCTGTTTCTATTTATCCATTAGAGGAGAATGAAGTGCGTACCATGGTGGACCCCAACTCTAAGAATGACCGCAAACTGCAGGAGCTCATGAAGGTAACGTAACGCACCCCTTATCTTGGATACCTTGTCATTTAAAGTTGTTTAGTGCTGCATCTCTTGATGACTAGAAGAAGAAAAGAATCTCACAAGTAAGAAATAATAAAGCGCTAATAAGTAGTGTGAATAATGTAAATCTATGAGTCATTGTTCCTGTGTGACATGTCACGTCATCCCTACTTTAAAACTGGAGGTGGCAGCATGGTGCAGCGGAGCAGCAGGAGCACACACACATGCCTCATGTTGGGGAGCAATCACTGGATTCTAACAGGGAAATCCTTATGGAGAACTTTTGTTGGGATACCAAAGGCCTCAGACCGCCATCCACACTGGTCTGGCTTCAAAAAAAGTCCCAGCTGAAGATCAAACTTCAATTCTAATGAAAATCTGTTTTCTGACTTGAAACTAGCAGTTCATAGACATGCAGCTGGACATTTTCAAAAAACTAGGGATGTCCCAATCAGATCTAAAAGATCGATATCTGGGCCGATCAAGACGTTACTTAACGGATCGTAGCGGCTATAATGAGCCGATCCGATCCTTCACATCAGCTGTCACGCAGGGGTATTTACTCGCCAAGCTTTCATGCAGCCGACATCATCTCTCCAACTCTGCTCTCTCCTCCACTCTGCTGAGCTGCTCTGTGTGTAGAGAGCCTTTTATTCATGTTATTTACCTTGTTGATTTTTTTTTTTCAGCCCAGGCCTGAGAGTCTCTTGCGTTTTGCCGTCTTGTATGGTGCGGGTGTTTCAACCCTGCAAGCATAAAAGCCTAGAGTCATTTATTAAGGGGGAAAGTTACACCCAAGCAATAAACACTGGAGGACACTTTGAAAAGAAGAGAGAAACTCCAGAAAGATTCCAGAGAGGGTTTGTTGTTTCCTAAAGGTATTAAGGAACAGCTTGGACGCAGGTCATTTTTTTTCTTACATCAGATTGATTTGAACAACTTTAATGTACTCAAATTAGTATCTGATCGGGACTCTGTATCCGCAGATACTTAATATTTAATGATCGGGATCAGGGCCAAAAAAGCTTGATCGGGACGTCCCTACAAGAAACAGCGAAAGACGTCCCCAAATCAACCAGGTGGACCGTACAGAGCGAATAATAAGATCTTGAGCTGCAATCGCTAAAATATATTTAAGTTTTCAGTATTTACTCTGAATGAAATACTTCATTATAAATTATTTCCAAATCATTCAAAGGTACCTTTCAAAGTAATTTAGCAAGCTGTTATTATGAGTAAGGAGTCTTTTATTCTGCCTATGTAGGTGTTGATCGACTGGATAAATGATGTTCTGGTGGGGGAGAGGATCATTGTGAAGGATCTGGCTGAAGATCTGTATGACGGGCAGGTCCTGCAGAAACTATTCGGTGAGGAGTTCAGCCATACATGAGGAGTAAAGCCCGCTGAGGCACGAAACATGTGCTCTTATTGTATTGTTACGGTTTTACAAAGAGGCGAGCAGTCATAATTAAAAGATGCTTCTGCCTTAACTGTCTTTAAATATATATGGAAAATGTATATTTAGCTCATGAATCAAAGTGTCTCTGCCTGTGTCTTGTGCTGCAGAAAAGCTGGAAGGTGAGAAGTTGAACGTGGCAGAGGTGACCCAGTCGGAGATCGCCCAGAAACAGAAGCTGCAGACTGTTTTAGAGCGCATCAACGACTCGCTCAAACTCTCCACCAGGAACATTCGCTGGAATGTCGACTGTGAGGATATTTAGTTTTGACTTTCTATACAACTGTAATGCTGTAACCTACACTTGTTTTCAGAAGTGTTTCCCTAACACAGCTGTAAATGTTTATATAGCGTATATATACTAACTCTACTATTATAACTAACTACTAACTACTATATAACTCTGTACTATAACGGTTCTCTGCTGCGATGCGTCTCTACACAAGGAGCCTTTTAGATTTGAGGAAGTGAACACAGTGCAGCGAGGGGCTTCTTTGAAACAATACACTGATACACAACTGATCTTTCCATTAGTTCCATGTGATTTAATTGAAATGTTGGTCTCTTTCTAAGTCCTTTTAACAGACTGAGAAACTCGATAAGCTGTTGAGTAAAGATAAGACTTAACTGATCCTTGTGGGCCAGTGTCTGCATATAAAACCCAGAAGAGTACCAGAGTACAATCACGCCAGTAAAAGTATTGTTACTTTAAAGATGACTTGTCATCAAATAGGTCACTTAAAAAGGCACTTTAAAATAAACTAGTATTACTCAGGATCATGTTTAGTTGCATGTGCAAATCGAAGAAATATAGAAAATAAATGTCCAAATGCTCACCGTTGTTTTCGCAACATTGTAGCATCTTTTGATTTTTCATGTTTCTCATGTAACCAGTGTTCTCCATGTGATCTGCTCCTTTTTAAAAGAAGCCAGTGTGACCAACCGAGCTTCAGAATATATTAAGATTGTGATCGGTGACGCTAATCGTCATTGTTCTGCAGCACAGCAGAGAGATGAGCAGTTAGCATAGAGGCACGATAGCATGAGCTCTGTTATTGCACAGGTTAATACTCTGTTCTCTGACACTATAATAAATACAGGCGCATACATTGGGACACATACTGGCTTTACTGGCAGTTGTTATTTTGATATGTTCTTTAATTCAATGATATCCTTACATGTGCTTTAAGAAGGAACTTGTCCTAAAATGTCTCTGAAATAGAAGCGGTGTCCCTGGATCACGTTTTATGCCAGCCTTTCATGTAAATCATCAAGTCACGTGAGAAAGCAGGAGCATCAGATTCCTGCATTTGAAAGCAGCCGATATTATTTTTATTATTAAATTATTATTCTATTACTTTCTTGCAGGTGCCGTTTATTGGTATTGGGGTTAAGGTTTCGAATGTCTGTCTATGAGTAAAAAGTTATTTATAAACGGTCAGTTATTTCTTTTCAAACAAACTTATTTAAAATGTTTAACTTTATATGTTTCTGGGAGAAAAAATGAATATTGGATGACATATTGTTATCTGATTTTTTTTAAAGTCTTAATTATCAATATCAAAATTGGCATAAAAAAGGATGTATTTGGAGCGGTAGTGCAGAGTTCTTAAACCTCGGAGACAGGACTACGTGTGGGGTCTCTTGCTGTGCAGACAGTAATGCACATGGAGTCTCGCGGCTCGCTGGAAATTGTGTCTCAGGCTGTTTAAAATTGCATACTAACGTTCTGCACACGACACACTCCATCTGTATGTGCTGCCTGCTAAATGAATCATTAAGCATTACCAGCAGAATGTTCACACTGAAGTTAACTCAAACTAATGTTTATGATGTTGGATACAGTAGAATTGTGACTGAAAAAGCAGCGGATTGATGTGCTCATAAAAACACTGTCATCAAAAATGTTTAATTATTCATTCCGATCATCACGAACTAATCAACCGTTAAAAAACCCCACAGCATCTGCCTCTCGTGTTCGCTTTGCACCATCGAGACATTGTGACTGACTGCTGTTTTACAGCGATGAGGCCGGTGATATGACTGACATTGTGGTTATTAATCACCACCCGGTCCATTTGCACTGCTGCACATACATGAACCAAAATGGCGTGTGCTCTTGGGAGACGCCCACACAGTCTGTGCACACACAACCTACAGCTTTGCGCTGGTTCTGCAATTAAGATAGTGCCCTGAGACTGTTTGTTAAATACAACTGAGTCATACAGTGTATCATGTATTATAAATAATGCATTTGAAGCTCCCTGCATGTTCTTGAAAATAGAATACAAAGGAGTGCCATGCTCAGAGTTTTTTACGACGCTCAGCCGTTTTCACTGATGTTTTGACAAGTGTAAATAATAACATTAACAACACTTACTGGTACACTGGTACAAGCAGTGTGTGTCAGCTATGTGTGCTCAGTGGCTGGGATCATGATCCAGACACCACAGCCTGGACGTTCCTGTAGTTCCTGAGTTTCTAATCCATTTTACACAGAATAGCATTCGTAGATTCTATCCTTGATTTCTCACTGAAGAGCTCTTGGCATGACTGCCATTGTCCCCGTCATGCACAAAGAGTATTAGCTACATGCCAGGGTGTTTTTAAGTCCTCCACTTAAAAGAGTTGTGTTTGAATGTACTAGTCTTGCCGTTGGATTGATATCCCTCCTCTTCAGCTGTAAGCTTTGAGATGGAGAACAGTGAGTGTAGCCGTGCAGGTCAATAGAGCCTCCCACCTCTCCTCTCACAGAGTAATAATAACTATCAGGCTCCCAGCACACTGCCTTTTACTCATGTCATTAGCTTTAACATGTATATGAGATGTATACGAGAGGCGTGTGGAGCCCGTGGACAGAGAGCACATCACTGTATGGGTAAGGTAGAAACATGGACGACATGACAGAGACAGAAAAGCTCTAAGATAACACAATTGATTTTGCGAGAGGAGTGCACCAGAGAAAGACCACATCCAATGAATTTATTTCAAACCAAATAATATGACATTCTTTAAATGCACCTCTGCTGTCCTTGAAATCTATTTGTGCGAGATGTCTTAAAAAAAGACCAAAGTGAATTGCATGCAATGTCATTGATTTTGCAGTCCTTTTATGTGAGGAGCTCTCTTTAATCAATTCACTTTTGTTTGTCCCTTCTTTCATTCCTCATTCAGCAGCCTTAGAAACACACTCTTTTCTGTATCTTATTTGGATCCTCTTATGCACTGAGGATCTAATGGGTTTAATGAAGCGTTCAGCTTGCTTTCTGTGATTTAGACACTTAATTGATCCTGATTGTGTATCCAAAGGTAAATCCTATTTGTTCGGTTGACATGTCGCTCAGTGCGTCTGACTGAACGGGCTCTTTATGCTTGACTTTAGGCTGCACACACTCACCACAATTCGAGTTTTCTTCTTTTTTTGTTGTGACTTTTTTTAATATCACTTCAAGGCAGCTTTTGGCATCTTGTGTCTGTATTTACTATGGAAGGCATGTGACCTTGCCACATAAAACCTTTCATTTCACTAATCATTCTAAATTCTTAGCAAAATGAAAAGTAACAGAACATATGTTACTCTCTGGCAGCCCACTGCGTACAGCGAGGTGTTCACACAGACTCTTTATTAAAGAAATACAGAAGATTAAAAATGCTTAAAAACATTAGTGAGTGGGTAACATGATGGCATCTATATGATGTATTCATTTATTTATAATCTTTAGTATTCATTTAAGATTTCATGCAAATACTGCACATACAGCGCTTTAAATACATACAGGCATGGAACCAGCATGAGCAAATTTAGAAAAGTAGTAAATAAAGAAGTAAACAACAGACTTTAAATGTCAGAAAACCGCATATTTAAGTGAAATCTTTGATAATGTCAATTGTGCTTATGCTGATTCACGTGTACAGTACGTCGACTACTTGTATCATTCATGTTATTTCTTCCATAACTCATATTTTTCTGTTATCCTCTTGCTCTTCTTTGGCCCACGTTAGCGGTTCACGCTAAGAGTATAGTTGCCATCCTGCACCTGCTGGTGGCGCTGTCGCAGCACTTCAGAGCCCCCATCAGATTGCCAGACCACGTTTCTATTCAAGTAGTGGTCGTCCAGGTGGGTGTAACCTTGTTTTTGAAGGCCTCCTCGTATGAATATACAATATTTGTCTACTTACTTGCATAACAAGTCGTCTTTTTTTACGCAGAATGTTGGATAACGCCTCTCTCCACTGCTCTCAATTTGTCTTTGGCTCTTTTCCTACTTCATTTGTACCCGCCAGTACATTAATCATATTCACTAGGATACAAAAGTCCTACATTTACATACTTTCCTTCATTCATGTCTTTCAGAAAAGAGAGGGCATCCTTCAGTCCAGACAAATTCAAGAGGAAATCACTGGTAACACAGAGTAAGTACGCTGCACCTGACTCATTTTACACCTCACAATGCAGTGTGGCTGTGAACGGACATTAGTGCCGCTGCAAACTAGAACACTGCTGCTAAAATATATATATATATATATATATGTGTATATGTGTATATATATATATATATGTGTATATGTGTATATATATATATATATGTATATATGTGTATATATGTATATATATATATATATATATATGTATGTGTGTATGTATGTATGTATATATATGTATATATGTATATGTGTGTATGTATGTATATATATATATATATTATGCTTCAGGCTTCATACTGAGCCTTAAAAACAGCATGTCTATAGAATTCACAATTGTGGTGAGACCTTGAATATCTTCTTTTCTGCAAACAGAACTTTGCAGCACACTGTGCTTTATACGGACTTCTAAAAGAAATTGTGTGCAATGATGAATAGACAACCATTGTATTTCAACAAGATATGTGATGGCACCCTTAGCTGAAGAATCAGCCCATTTAAAACACACACACACTCTCACACACACTTATTGTCTCCCTTTGAGGCTGTCCTGCAGCCTGACTGCAGCAACGAGGGAGATAGCAGCGGGCCAACACACACAAGCACACACATTTTGTCATGGTAGATGGATACACTGTTAATAACACACACACACACACACACACTCACATGGTCACAGTGGAAATACGGTTATTACCACACCACCAGGACCATTGCCCAGACCTGCCTGCCTTTGCCATTACAGATTACTGTGTGTGTGTGTGTGTGTGTGTGTGTGTGTGTGTGTGTGTGTGTGTGTGTGTGTGAGAGAGAGAGAGAGAGTGTGTGCCATTTCTTGCTGGCCTGCCCACTGCGATATCACTTCCTCGGGGACACTCGCACTGCAGCGCTCACTACTCTCCAAAACCACCTGACCCTTTCCAACAACAACATCCTCCAAAGTGCTAACATTGTAATAATGGACAAGAGAGACCCTCCATTCCCATAGAAAACCTGCATGTACAGAAAGGCACGTCTTCATTCATTGTATGAATACCAAAGAGTATTGTTGTGCTGTTGAGATTATTACATTGTGCTATAGAATGTGTCATTGTGATGATGCCCAGGTTATTTGAATACCCGAGGTGTACCTGTGTTTATTGTTAATCAAATTATGATACCCTCGCTACATTATTGTATTGTCAATCCTGTGACATAATCCCTCCATTCTCTACATTCCTCAGTGATTGGAAGCACTTGTCTTTTTCTCCGGATATTCGTGTGTGGAATTGTTAATAAGAGGACACTGCCTGTGAATTGTGACATATGTCTTTCTTTCCTTTTTAAAAATAATGTTGTTTTTTCAATTTCTTCCTCTCAGGGCTTTCTCTGGCAGACATGGTATGTAGAAGAGTGTGTTGAACACTATTTTTTAAATTTAATATCCAGATATCATTTTTTGATTTAAGAATGTCTTTAATTGTTTCCTCCACAGAGCGTGACGCCTTCGACACCCTGTTTGACCATGCTCCAGATAAACTGAATGTTGTCAAAAAGGTACTGAGGCTTTGCAGTGGCAATCTCAAATGTAGCAGCCATGTATGGCACCATCATGGTGATCTGATGTTGTGATGCCAAATATCATCACCATAACAATCAAGTCTTTGTGTATTCAAACCCCCAAAACTGCTTTTTACTCCAGTCCACGGTCCAGGTTCTCCTCCAGCTTTACAGCTAACTGCATTGATCCTGATCCATGAGGCTTGTCCTTGACCAGAATACAAAGACCTGTAGGGTGTAGATCAGTTCACCTTTGTTTTAAATGAAAGTCATTTGTTAACTTCTTTGGGTTACTGTGATTTTGTAAAAAGTCTTCAGTTGTAAAAAGTTGGACGTATTTGGATTTGGACTATTTTGAGCTACTTTTCATATACGCCGGCATACGTTCCCATCCAGTGGCCTTTTCTTTCTCCAGTGGATGAAGTATTTTATGTTGTTTTTACCCAACTTTTGTCGCAGTGGTGAGGACCTCCAATATGGCAAAGTGTCTTGTTTTGTTTAGTGTTTTTTATATTTTTATATATATGTATGTATATGCATATGTGTGTATATATATATATATATATATATATATATATATATATATATATATATATATATATATATATATATATATATATATATATATACAATATATATATATATGTGTGTGTGTGTGTATGGACAGTATGTCTACAAGGTGTGTGTAGATTTGTGTTTGCATGTCTTTGAGTGTACATTCCCTGTGTTCTGAAATGTAGCCATCTCCTGTGACGGACCTTTCCCTTGGTGTTTTCTCAGACTCTGATCACATTTGTGAACAAACACCTGAACAAGCTCAACCTGGAGGTGTCTGAATTGGACACACAGGTACGTCACACACGCATGAACACACAGGTACACATTTTAAACACTGGCGCTTGAGTGAAATATATTTACATGTTATTGAGATTGCAGGCCTCTCCTGAGACAATGCCTCTTGATTAAACAATAATCAGTGCTATTCAATGGTAGAAGACGATGACGTCATACACTCGGTCTGACACCTGACTGTGCTTCTGTCTCAGTTTGCAGACGGGGTTTATCTGGTGTTGCTGATGGGCCTGTTGGAGGGATACTTTGTGCCGCTCTATAACTTTTTCCTCACGCCAGAGAATTTTGACCAAAAGGTAAAATGTGATTTATTTTTCTACATTCTAACATCACTGGTTGTTGGTTTGAAAGCTTCTGACAAGTGTGTAGTTTGCTCCATCATGGAGGGCAGATGTAGTGTTACATTTACATCTGTCACCTTGTTTGAGCCTCTGAAACAGTATCAAAATGTCCTCACAAACTTCTCACTTCACTACTTAACACGACTTAATGCCCAGGTTCAAATCACATTTATTTATATAGCCCAATATCACAAATTATACATTTGTCTCAGTGTGCTTTACAGACTGTACAGGTTATGATACCCTCTGTCCTTAGACCCTCGCATCGCACAAGGAAAAACTTTGTGTGTGCAGGATAAACAACATAGCATAAATACAACATTTGACAGAAATGATGTTGTGTTGAAAAAAGAGAAAGTTTGGATGAATCTTCCCGGTGTCCAGCAGGACCAGGGCAGCAGGCGCAGCCACGATTCATGATCCTGATGTAAACTTTATTAGTGGCAACCTGCCACATGAGAGACACAGAAACTCCGGGATGATACCCCGTATGATGATTTAGTAACATACATTTACATAAATAGATAGGGAGAAGAAGAGAGAGGGAGGGGAGGAGAGAGGAAGAGAAGGAAGAGAGCAGGGAGGTGTCCCCCGGCAGTCTAAGCCTATAGTAGCATAACTAGGGTCTGATCCAAGGCAAGCCTGAGCCAGCCCTAACTATAAGCTTTATCAAAAAGGAAAGTCTTTAGCCTACTCTTAAATGTGGAGTGTGTCTGCCTCCCGAACACAAACTGGAAGCTGGTTCCACTGGAGAGGAGCTTGATAGCTGAAGGCTCTGGCTCCCATTGTACTCTTAGAGACTCTAGGAACCACAAGTAACCCTGCAGTCTGGGAGCGTAATGCTCTAGTTGGTTTATAAGGTACTATGAGATCTTTAAGATATGCTGGAGTGGTGGTTTTCAGGTCTTTGGTCCGTTGGGTGAACAATGTAGTAACCGTTGTGATGTATTGTGTGTAAAGTATACAACAGACCTGGGCATTGTACGGCTTGCGGGCCACATCCGGCCCGCGTGAGGACAATCGTAAATTATAACATATGAAAAAGTATATATATATTTTAAACAGCACCCTTTTCAAAATAAAAGTAACACAATTGTATTGCGGCATGGTGTAAATAACTTTCTAACTGTGTTGCTATTATTTTGAAAAGGGTGCTGTTTTTCTTTATTTACGTACGCGCACCGCGCGCGTGTGAAGATACAAGGGATGCTGGCCGGCTAGCCCTCAAAATGTCCGCTCACACCAAAATAAGAAAGATTGATACAGAATGCCGTGTTTTCAAGAAGACATGGACTGCTAAGTATTTATTTACTGAACTCAAAGGTAAAGCCGTGTGCTTAGTTTGTGGTGCGCAGGTCGCTGTGTTCAAGGATTACAATTTGAGTCGCCATTCAAGAACTTGTCTGATGAAGAGCGGGAAAAGGAGTCGGGTGCTTTGCTAGCTAAACTGCAAAACCAACAAGGACTTTTTACAAAACATTGCACATCCAGAGATGCAGCTGTCAACACAAGTTATGTCTTATCCCACAAAATCGCTAGAAAAAGTAAACAGTTTTCTGACGGAGAGTTTATCAAGGAGTGTTTGGTGGATTCTGCAGCACTCATATGCCCGGAGAAAAAGGAGGCATTTGAGAAGCCATGCAGTCAATGAAAAGGACAACAACAGGGAGTGATTTGTTCACGGAGGTAAATGCATGTGTGGACAAGTTGGGACTGAAATGGAACAAGCTGGCAGGCGTGACTTTTGAAGAGAATGCAGGATAAAGTGACAGAAATGAACCCTGAACAGAAATGGGTATTTTTGCATTGTATTATACATCAGGAAGTGTTGTGTAAGTCAGTTCTAAAGAATAACCATGTTGTTGATGTTGTAACTAAAAGAGTTAACTTCATCAGGGCAAGAGCTTGTTTGATGTCAAGCACTGTGACAGACAGTTTGTTGCACTTTTGGAGGAAAATGAGACTGAACATCGTGACATAGGCTACCACGCCGCTGTCAGGTGGCTCAGCCTGGACAAAGAGTGTGGGACCTGAGAGAAGAGAGTCAAGACTTCTGTGTGAAGAAAGGAAAAGACGTCCCACAGCTTTCAGGTGCAGACTGGATGCAGGCCTTGGTTTTGCTGTAGATGTGACTGCACTAATGAATGAACTAAATGTCAAACTGCAATGCAAGGGCCTTTTTGTGCATGAAATGTACAGCGCAGTGAAGGCTTTCATGAGAAAGTTGCAGCTTCTCTCAAGCCAAATGGAGGACAACATTCTCACCCACTTGCCAACACTGAAGGAAGCCACACCATCAGCTGATCACCTCCACAGGTACTCATCCATGTTAGTGAGGAAGTTCAACAAATCCAGATACAGATCCTCTATCACTGATGATCACCTGTCAGCTGTCCTGCGCATATCCACCTCAGACATTCAACCAGATTTCAGTGCACTTGTTCAAGCTCAAGACTGGACTTTTCTCACTGAACAAGTAAAGTGAACTGAAAAACATCAAAAATACTTATTGCTTTTTGTATAAAGTTGATTAATTGCTTATCTTTACATACTGTAAAACACCTTTTCTGTATTGGTTTGTGAAGATTAACAAGTTAAAAATAAAATACTGATGTAATGATTGATTTTACTGTTTATTACTTCTCTAGGAGTATTTTCCTATTTGACCCACTCCACAATTTCATATATTTATTGAAAGAAAATATCCTTATTCTTTTGATTACCAGTCGCAGCTAATCAAAATATATAATGTACTGCTTTTTACAATGGGAGAAAATGAATATTGAGCAGAATTAAGTTCAATTTCTTGTTGATTCGGCCCTCCAACACAGCTCGGGTTTCTCATGTGGCCCCTTGTAAAGATTAATTGCCCACCCCTGGTATACAGCATACATGAGTACACTCTCTGTTAAACACATCCTGTGATATCTCTTTCCAGATAACACGTATGATGTAATGTTCCTGAAACTTTCCTTTATCATTACCAATTATTTATGTTAATGCTAAACGGGAAGATGTGACTTTCTTATCGAAATGGTAAAAGGAAATGTTGCAAAAATGAGGACATCCTCATAGAAAGTTACAAAATAACATGTGTTTATCACTTAATGCTGACAACAGTGGAACCACATGGGACAGAATTGTAGAAAGAGAATTATTTCACTGCACAGAAAAGGACCTGGGTACAGGAGGATTAGCAAATCATCGAGCAAAAGTGATACAGAAATTCAAAAAGGATGGAGACATCCAGGTCGCTGTAAGCTTTCGCCTCGTGACGGGCAAGTTTTGCTGAGAAATATGCCGGAGAATCCACAAACTAGTGCCTGGTAAACGCTGCGGAGAGATTGTTTCTGCTGCACTGTATAGAAATGGAATGCAGGAAGCCTCTCCTGAAGCCAAAGCGCAAGAAATCCTGGTAAGCCTTTACCAAGGGACATATGGACAACGGGGAAGACTTCAAGGAATCCATTCTCTGGTCTGAAGACACCAAAGTCAATGAAGTTATTTTATGGAGATGAGTGGGGGAATTATACCTCATTGATGGCATTAATGAAGTGTATTTACTGTAAAGTTCTGAAGAAGAAGATGAAGCCCTCTCTCCACACCCTGGGTCGCCGGGGACTTTTTCTACCTGGCGATGACCCTAAACATTCCTCCGAGGGCAGAAGAAGAACCGGTGCTGCAGTGTCACCTGACCTCCACAATAATTTGAAGAGACAAGTTGAGCAGGTGGAGTGGAACGAGATAAACGGGCAATATGTCCATTTATGTCCGTTTGTAGTGTACTCAACTTTGTAACTCTAGATTTATTTTACAGATATTGAAGACATATCTGTCTATGTTGTTATTAAGTATATGTTTAATACATTTCAATTGTGTCATCTTCCTATGAATTGTGATCATTTACAATTACATTTTTTCTTTTTGTACTCCTCTATGCTGTGTACTGCATATAAAGGCTCCAATTGGTGGACGCCTGTGCCTTTAAATCAAAGCTTGAAGTTGGCACTTGTACCTCATTGTCATTGCTTCATTTCTAATCCAGTGTTTTGAGTACTGAGCCAAAACTAGTGTCTCAATGCATCCCTTTCGCTGGTTGTTTGTGTAACATCTATCCCTATTTCCCTCAAATAAGAAAGCAGCTATGACTTTGTAGAGAGGCCCTGGTTCACTTGTAACTGGACAGCAAGAATTCCACAGTATGTACAAATGCAACATTTTTGCTGCTGTATTTTAGACAAGTAGACTTGTTGTAGTAAACTCCACCATATGTTTCCAATCTTTTCGAGGTCCATAAGAAATAAGATTGTGACCCATCTTTGGTCTTGACCTATAGTTTAAGAAACGCTCTTAAATCAATGCTTCACTTGTGAGGAGCCTGTGCACTCGGAGCCTGTGCACTCGGAGCCTGTGCACTCGGAGCCTGTGCACTCGGAGCCTGTGCACTCGGAGCCTGTGCACTCGGAGCCTGTGCACTCGGAGCCTGGACTCTCCTCGCAATATTCTGATAAATGCCATCCGTTTACCCCAGAGCCCATTCAGTGCGCAGCCATCTCTCCTCTCCATTGGCCTCTGTAGTACTACGGTATTCTGAACAGGCAATCTGCGGAGACACCACAGTAGCCTTTTGTTTGGATCTTGGCCAGCTGCCCCTGCCAAGCTGCGAAGCAGAATGGGCATCAGTGCTACAATGTACACAACTACACACACACACACACATATACACATACATACACATACAGACACTCCTGGCCTGGAAGCACGGGCACCAGCCCCACAGCATCTGTAATCTCCTTTTGCACAGGGAAACACTGGAGTGGTTTAGGGGCTCAGCTCTATTACTGTGTGTGTGTGCGTGTGTGTGTGTGTGTGTGCACGTGTGTGTGTGCGTGCGTGCGTGCCTAGAGGCCTATCGATGATGCACCAGGGGTGGGCTGTGAAAAGTAGCACAAGGCATCAAGAAAGCACTCCTGCTTCTGCTCAGTAGATCTCTACTTAAGGCTCTTTCTCTTCCTTTCTTTTTGACTGTATTAGATGGCTAAGGTCACGCTTTTCACATGATAAGCTCTTGGGCAAAGCTTTTAGTACATCACAGCAGGGCGTACACACACACACACACACACACACACACACACACACACACACACACACAGAGATACAATGAGCAGAGAATAGAAAACATCTTTCTATCTTTTCCCTCACATTGGTTTTCCTCCCCCCCCTTTGCACCTTTTTTAATTTGAACAAGTCAGATTGTCTTTGCTCGTTTCCTCCACAGAACAGCATCTCTGCTCCATCTTAAAATGGTCCACCTGGAAAATATTCTGGGTCCATCTTTTGAATAAACGGCAGCGCTGCATTCATCATATAAAACATATAACCAATATAAGAAATGCTCTATGCGCCGTTGAGTTTATTCTTTGTCAACATACAAGTGTTCAACAACAGTATCAATTTCTTGGCAGCTTGGAGGTTTTTTGAGAGACACTGCTGACATGTATCCATTATTAAATGAGGAAGCAAAGTGTTTGTGCAGCTGCTGAAGGCTTAAGGTCTTACAGAACAGAGCAGTGTTGTGTTTGCCAACACAGGAAGCTGTTGTAGCACGATTTGAATCGACCCAGAGTGTATTGTAGGATTTAGCAACCAGTGTTCTGTTATCAGCGAGGAGCTGTGTGTGAAGTTGTATGTATGTGTAAAGTTTAGGTTGGGTGTGTGTGCGGTGTTTGTTGTGTTCTAACAGCCTGGTCACTCTCTCTGCAGGTCCACAACGTGTCATTCTCCTTTGAGCTGATGCAGGACGGAGGACTGGAGAGACCAAAGCCCCGACCAGAGGGTAGGATGCACATTTAACCAGGGATGTCCCTGTGAAGGGTTTTGATCCAAGTCTTTTAGTATTGGGTATCTCCCAAACAGATACTTTCCTGTTACCTGTTGACTGAATATATATCTGCCACATTGAATTAACAGCTGTAGCCTTCTAAATGTGGCACACCCTATTGTACAAGACCTGCAGCAGATCAGTTCTTTGCAGAGTGTAACTCAAAATGTACGTCTAATATGGTTCATGGGTAAATAAGATGAAATATTATGTTGTCTCATTTTCAAGTAATCATATTATAACAAGCGTAGTGCAGCCGTGTGCGGAACCTTGTTTGCTAAAGGAGAGATTTGTGTGGTGGAAACAGGCCATTAAGCTGAAGAGGGGCAGGACGGGCACCTACAGTGCAGCCTACAGCCGCTCTCGTTTAGTGGACTTCACTCCACAGACACCATCTACACACATTGCTTTCATTTCATCTCTTACAGCTTTCAGGGACAGAATCAAAGGTGCGATCGGTAACTACAGGCGTGTCTTCAGCCGCCTCGCTACACGCACTTTGTGCATGAAAACAACAAATCTGAATCATCTGAAGTGTTTTACAAAAAGCTTCAGCAATATGATCATAATCATTAACCGCGTGCTCCGTGTGGGAAGAACACTCCCTCATACACGTCAAATATGTTCAGAGTTGATATCGGGCGCAGTAATCTTCTTGAGCGTCTCTCCTCGCTGCTTCTCCTGGTGGGTAGATGAACCATTGCAACTGGTTTCCACACACGGTGCTTTAGCGGGGGTCTGTATAGTCTCACTGGATCTGTGTCTGTATATAACTATTCTACTCTTTCTCTGTGTTGTTTCTTTCTCCAGATATAGTGAACTGTGATCTTAAATCAACACTGCGCGTCCTCTACAACCTCTTCACCAGGTACAGGAACGTAGACTGAGCACCACTTAATGCCATGGACCACATGTTGGAGCTTATGTTTTCCCTTCTATCTGTTGTACCTTCATGTATCTGAGCGCATGCGTCACACGTCCCCGTTGGACAATGTACCACACAAATCTGTATTCGTTTTACATTCCTGCATTCGGCTTGTGTTTCTTTTTATTGTATATTGGGTTTTGCTATAAAGTCACGGACATCTATGAACTAAATAAGAGAGCCAATTTTAACGTTTAGTTATGCCATTGTAATGATTTTTGTCCCCCTATCATGAAAGGGAGATTTTAGATAAAAGTGTTGACTTTTGTCTTTTTAAATCAGAAAAGAAAAGTTTGAACTGTATTTATTGTACATTTTGATACACTTGCTCTTTCTTACTCACGCCACTCTCGTTTATATCATTCATAAGTGCCTTTATGGAAACATGTGCACACCACAGTTGTCTTAACGTTCCAGATTTCCTTTGCATGCTCTGTTGTGCTCGCACTGTAAAACATATAAAGGCCTTACTCAGCAGCCAATCACTGTCTTGTGTTTTATTGAGATCAAAAACATCAACAATATATAATCATCATAATCATTGTTTTGTGGTTTAATACGTCAAATACATCTTATTCTGAATGAAGTTTTATGTTGGATTTCTCTGCAATTGAAATGAAAAGTGTCTGAATATATTAAATGTATCTTATGTTCTACTTTCAAGGCAATTTCACTTTTTCAAACCACAAAAGCAGTAACCGTCTGTGGGTGAAGCTGCCAACACTTTCTCCATCATGTATCTGTTTATGTTTTAATACATTATATTCAATAAATCCTTCAGTCCCTGAATGCAGGTGCATTTTTTTGCCCCTCAAATAAAGCAGAGAGGAATGCTTTTCCAACAAAACAAATATTGGGGTCAGATTGGTTCCAATTTTGCCTCCACAGAAATACAAGTGGACCTGCACAGCAATTTTCTTTTGCTAAATTGAGATAGACTGTTTGAAAAGCTGTGTAAAAGCTTTCTGAATTGGAGCTGACCCCAACACTGACCGACAGAGATAGTACAGTTAACGGTTAATTTTTCTTTGCACATTCCACAATAGCTTTTGAAAAGAAAGAAGAGGAAATGTGTGTGTGTGTGTGTTAACTTGTTTATTCTTACACTGAGGTATCGAGATATTCTCTGCCGAACCCACGCACATTGCAACGCTCAGATTCGGATGTTTTTGATTTCATGTTGCTTTTTAATTAATTTCCACTGTGTGTGTGTGTGTGTGTGTGTGTGTGTGTGTGTGTGTGTGTGTGTGTGCAGTTCCTTTTGAATTGTAACATAGTTTTCAAGGTGAGAACGTTGTATTGACTTTAATTTAACCTTCAAATGAGAGTTTGTGAAAGTGGGCTTATCTGCCTCCGATGTAAAGCCTGAGATGCAGTGTTCTTTTATGGAGCTCTTAAAACCTCCACATGCTGCTCTGTGAAGACAAAAGACCTATAGTCACATGTGTGACAACTCCATGCCTGCAGCGCAGCGTAACATTTGGTATGAGTAACAGTATCCGCTGATGATTGGCCTCTCGGATGCTCTCAATGTCAGTTGCAGCAGAGAGATCTGAAACCATGTTATGATCATTTCCTCTCCATTCCCTCGCCCAGGGAACAATTCAGCTTCGTTATTACCTGGTTACATTATTGTTATTGCATTATTGTTACATTGACGCTCTGTGCGTGGGGCACATGGGGGCACGGAGCTGCATTCCTCTGATTGAAGACACCGCAGTAATGTAGAGATGGAGCGCTGCGTCATGGATGTCTGTTTAAAAAGTTTCATCTGTTAAGATGGGAGTTGAGAGTAAATTCACAAACGGGAAAGTTCAGCCAATGCTTGCTGACCAAAGGCTGTGACTTGTGTAAATCATAGTGAAAGGTTTTGCTTTGTTGCATTTTTATGTTTGATTGTATTATTGATATAAGAACTATTTTTGATTGTTCATCCCGCCCTATGAAAGTTTTCATCCTTAATAGTTTGATGTTTTGGTAAATACAATTATGCACTTTATTGCTAGAGTTGGATGAGAAGTGTATCTGGAGACAGCAGCCACTTAGTTTAGCTCAGCTCGCTGGCTCTGTCCGAATGTAACAATCGATACCTGCCAGCACCTCTGAAGCTCACAAATGAACACTGTATGTCTCTCTTGTTTATTCCGTACAAAAACCAGTGAACCAAAACAAAACCAAGTTTACAGAGGGTTATGTGCCAAACAATTTGATCATCTCAATTAATTAAATGTTTGCATTAAAATGTTTCCCCGAATCCTTTAAAGCTGCACTTATCAATATTTTACATGAACTATGGTTCAAACGTGTAATGTGAAAAGGGACTCTTGTCGTGACGAGCTGACAGTTACCACCCGACTCGCCAGTTCCTCTCAGCTCTACAGTGCATTTTAGCGTCTTTAGCTCATTGTTTTGGTTTTAGGGCTGCAACTTTAGGCGCCTGGATGGAGTGACTGAGGGGGGGCTTAAAAATTGTGGGGGTATTTTTTCATGAGAAAGGCCCATTATGTTTGTATGCTTGTGTCACGTTGAAAATGATGCCAAGCCATAGCATGCGGTGGACATTAAGCAATAGTTGAGCATGTAGCAGCTAAAGAGTCAGATAATGCTCTCCAGAGTTGGAGACCAAAAACGAAGCTCAAAGAAGGGTGCATATTAGACTTAAGGTGGATAGATGCGCAACTTAAAATGAATGCTAATGTCTGCATGCATGGGTAACTTAGCAAGTGCTGAAATGTATGACCATCAAATGTCAGCTTGTTCCGCTGCCCCAAAGTGGACAAGAGAAATCCATTATTACTGTTTTAAAGCTTGGGTGGGTGTGTATTTCAGAAACATGTTTTTTCTATTTGTTGACCTGCCTGCCTACCTGCCTGCGCACACCCGTGCACTCATTGCACGTCACCGCAGTCTTCCACAAGTTGTAGCCATGTTCATTGTTTACGTTCATTATGATCATTTTGGGGGAGTGGTTTTGGAGCGAGGCATTCAGTGTTGCCAACTTGGCGACTTTCTCTCTAGATTTAGCGACTTTTGGAGCTGGTGCTGCGAGCTACCTTCACTGGAAAAGAGTTGGCAACATTGGGCTGTTCAGTTGGTTCATATTTTAATGTAGCTGACGTCTCCAATATTACCTTCCCAAGCTTTAAAGCCAGGTTTCACTTAACATTATCCCTTACCACACTGTGTTTACCTTAACCACGTTTTACATCACAGGTCACATGTGATTATATTTTCAGATTCTAACATGATCAGTGTTTATACTTTGGATCGGTCCACCTCCACCAGCAAGGTTATCAGAATCCGGTTTATTGCCAAGTAGGTATTCACATACAAGGAATTTGCATAACATAAACATAAACAACAGTACGAAAATGTACTAAAATCAAACGTAGTAATTCCATAACTTTTAACTACTTAGGGATAATTTAGCCACAGCAAAACAACTACCTCAGGGTTTTATAGCTTCTGGAAAATATCACTTTTAGTAACAACTTCAGTGAGCTGGACGAAGTGACATTTCGATGGTTGATTCTCAGGTGCTCCTCTGCAGCTGGCGTTGACCTCTGACCTCTTTATGAACCACGGCTAAAGTAAACACTGTTTTCCTTGTGAGGATCAATAAAGTATCACATTATTATATTATGTGGCATTAGATAAAAGGTTTGACCACACAGCACAATGGCTGGCCCTCCACTTAGGTAATGTTACAAAGTAGAGCAGGATTGCTTCGCCGGTCATAAGTGTATCGATGTTATATGTTTATTCTCTGACATGTCTCCTTTTGCCGTTGTTTCTCAGAAGCTCGACTCCAGTCTTTAGGATGAATATGACCGAATATTTCCATTATGAGAAGCGACAGAGGGAGCAACAGAAACAGGGAGGATGTATTATCTTACGAGACTCCTACTGGAGCCTATATCCCATTATGTGATCATCTACCACTAGTGTGAAGAGCTCTCACGATCAGAACTCACTATGAGGATAAGGGCCAGGAGATACAATAGCTTGCTACTGTACATGTAAGAGTGTAACAGTGATCTAATGTAAGTGGGTCACAGTAAATGATCTATAGGGGCCATGAGAGTACCAAGCTGGAGACAGAGTGTTGGATTTGATCATTTATGGTTGGAACCGAAACCTGGTTATTCTGTGATTAACATAAATATATGTCATTTAATTTGAATTTTTATTTGGCTTGTCCATCAGGAACATGGGAGTACAGTTTTTCCTGTAAATCATCAGTGTCACTTTCATCTCAGTTTATAGATTATCATTATGTCCTTTTTTGTCTTACTGACTACCACATAACTGGAGGTGAAGCTGCACCTGTGCACGGCAGATATTGATCAACAAAGCTACATTTATGCTAGTGGCTGCATGAGGTTGTACTTAGGCACAGCAGTGCTCTGAACTAAATGCTCATTTTAGCATGCTAGCATGTTCACAATGACAATGTGGACAATGTGGACAATGCTAACATGTGTACATTTAGCAGGTATTTAATATGAATGTTTACTGTGCTTGCCATCTGTGGTTAGTGTGTTAGCCTGCTAACATTTGCTAATTAGCAATACACACAAAGTACAGCTGAGGCTCATAGGAATGACTTTATTTTTGCAAGAATATAACCTATATATCAACCTTTTAATGGCAATTCGTATAATAGTTGTCGAGACATTTCACTCCAAACCACAAATGTCAACCTCACAGTAGCACTAGAGTAAAGGTCAGGGGATCACCAGAGTCAGTAGGAGTTATTATCTGGGGACAATGAATATCTGTTTGAAATTTCATGGCAATTCATCGATATATCTCAGTCTCAACCAAAGTATTACAGCAACCACAAGACAAACATTGGCATCCCTAGAGCAACGTTGCTAGTGTAGATAAAACCCTAAATAAAACATTAACATACCACAGTACCCAGGTTTCTACCCACTCCAGCTAACATATCCAGGTTTCTCAAAGGCAGGATAAGGGCTTACCTAGGTTCCAGAAATCATGGTACGATGTAATCTACGTGCAAACACCCTGTATGAGCGGGATGCCAACCAACTGATAATAACTGGGAAACGAGTGCACATGTAAACACACCCCGGCTGCTACTGACTTCCACTTCATCAGGGATATGAAATGCTGTACATTTCAGTCAACTTCATATTAGAGAAAATGCCAAACACAAGAGTGATATCAATTATCTCATCTAATGTCCTGGGGGGGAAACAAAAATAATATTTCCCAGAATGTTGAATTATTTCTTTAAATTCTTGCCCACTGGAACATCTCAAGTCTTGGCTGCCGTGGGTGTATTTGTTTGCTGAATTAGTGGGGTCACATGGAAGAGAATATTTAAATATATTCAATCAGCTCCTACACTTTAAAGTTAAAGTTGAAAAGTAACCAAAACTCTCAACAGTCCATCTAGAAAACTACAGTGTAAATAGGATGGATGAGCCATAAATACCATCTAAGTATCTTGTGTATGATGTGTAGTTCCTTCCTGGAACATATGTCCTGCAGTTGTAGTCCTTTGGGGCAGAACAGTGCAGTCTATAATCCCTGATCACTTATCATGCACATAATGACACAAAAGGTAAAACTGATTAGATCAGCATTATTCTGAGAGGCAGCAGAGTGAAGGCGCTGTTGACCTCTTTCGACTAGTTCATTCATTCTTTCTCCGTCTCTGAGCAGCGTGATCAATGCCGATCATGGAAATTGAGCCCCGAAACCTCAGATCAGTAACTGCTTTCTTTCATGTCTGCATGGCTCTATCTATCCATGCGTCAAATAAATGTCAAGAATTCGACAGGAGGTTGGTCTGCTCCCCTGTCCTGTAAAAGGGAGCGTTTTAGAACACAAAAGAAGAGCAGCCCTTGGTGTTCCTGAAGCACTGAGTTCCACCGGCACACTCCATCTGACACTTTTTACTGCAGTGTACACTTTTGGGGTTGAATTGTGAATGTTTTGTGTTCAAGTAAAAGTGGAGCAGTGTTCCAGGCAGGATCCAGGAGTACAATGTTCTCACAGCAATGTGCTTTATAATCTTATTCACAGCCTGTGTGTACTGAAATTACTGTTTAAAGTGTATGTGATTCTAGATTTACATATAATGATTCCTCTTTAAGGCCCTGTCCCACATATCCGTATGACAGAAACATGCCGGCGTATATGAAAGGTAGCTCAAAATTAGTCAGAGTCCAAATACGTCCAACTTTTCCACAGCAGTGTTGTAGCTGACATATACAAAACGTGTACGCTAGCTGTACTGTAAAAACACGTTTAATAAGTTACTCCGTCGTCAGGCATCATCTTAACATAGGGTAGGAATAGGGTATCCACTCGTTATCAATACATTGGCTGTAGGATTCAGCGTCAGCCGACGTAGTCTATATCTAACGTACCTCTAACGTAGTCACGTAAGTATTCACGTAGGTATTTACGTAGGTAAATATTCACGTACTGTAACGTCTGCATATCTTATGAAGCACACGTCGGGTACGTCCGGTAATTTTGAACATGCTCAAAACATCAGTGTTCAACAACGCACCCCAGCGTAACACAGTGAGCTCTTAACGAATACTGCTTATACCTCACCTTATATCTACGTACACCAGCGTGTTGCCAATATTTTGTATACGCCATATTTTTGTATACGGTATGCATTCGTTGGGTAATCGTCTGATACATTTTGTATAAGTAAGTGATGCGATATCAACATGCGTATCTGTATATGTTCACTTTTCCGATCCGATGAAAAGTTGGACGTATTTGAACTCTGACAAATTGTCGTATACGCCAGAATGCGTTTCTGCCATACGGATATGTGTGACAGGGCCTTTAGCTTGTTATTTTCATTAAAGCTACCTTGTGGTGCGCAAAGAAACATAGCGCCAAAAAAGGCAGTGAAGAAGAAGACTCATTTCCCTTGTCACTTCTCGCGGGTGTTTTCGTGACAAATCGTAGTTTGGAGACCAGATATACTCATCAAGATTTGTCCTAGTGAATCTTGTGTCTCGTGTGTGACCCCCCCCTCCGTCACCCGTCAGTCCTGCAGTATGAAAACCACGGTGACTTCAAGACTCACGATTACAAGACAGCAAGTTGTGTAGTGTGAACAATGCAGCCATCTGAAGACTTTGAAAGATTTGTAGCGTGAACTTGGCATTATGGTCTTCAGCAACTACTTCGGGAATTTTTTTTTTTTTAGCAGTAAATGCTCCACTATATTCACCAGCTACATGCTAACTTTGCCAGTCTGCCATTTGGTGACGGGCAGGTAACGGTGGCTTTGTCAGAGCTGTTTCATTGAAAATAGCAACTAAAAATGAGCTCGATGAGAACAGTGAGAATGAAGCAAAACAGTAAAGTTACAACAGAACTAAAATAATGAGCTGAAAGACAATAAAACGCTTCATAGATCTGAGAGGAATTGTAGGGTTTGGTGAATATTCACAAGGTTTCCTGTCTGCTGCAGATGAGAATAAACTCTGAGCAGCACGCTTATAGGACTGCAGTATCTATATGTGTCTAATGTGTACCTGCGATGGAAACTGAAGAAGGCTCAAGGAGGCAATCAGCAGGACCAGCTTGTAATTGCAAAGGTCTCCATTATTTCACGACTGCTAGCTGATTAGGCTGATTATCCTTGTTGAGATAAGATGATATATCACTGTGGTAAAACATGTTTACATCTCAACACTTTAACTCCTTTCCTTGCTCCCTTATATTGTCACTTTCTACAATCTACATTTACCATCCAAAAAACCTAAAGATTATAGTATTAGAGGGTCAAAATATATAAAATAAGATATCTGTATTTAATAAAATAAAGAGTGTTAATGGAGAAAGACTTACTGTGCAGAGAGGGACAGGAAACCATGGCTTAAAATACAACTGCTGAAAGCCTTGGAGTCTTCATGATGTACTCACTCTGTAAAGAAGTATTGTTCCAACAAATACACACGTATGTGTAAACACACTTTACTGAAGGTTAAATTGAAACCTACACAAACAAACTCTCCACAATTTGGTAACTGATATGTGGAATGATGGAGGTGAGCAATAGTCACAAAGCCCAAGGTTTCAGTGAAGTACCAGAATGCATTCCCATTGCACTGAACACTGTTCTTCAAGCACTTTTCCGAGTCTCATCTTGCAATAGAATAAATTCCATTGGTCAAAAGTTTAAATGAAGTATTACTTAGATTATTCCTTCTCTTTCAATTTCACATCCATTCACTGTGATTCTCTGCAGTATTACCAGAATGTCAAGGCCAAAGTTCAGTTCATTTAACTTTCTAATCTGAACTTGTATTATTGACACACTTATGCTTCTACATAGTTCACTTCTTCTACTTTATATACTCTCCATAAAAGCCACAAGCAGCCGAGGAGACAACATGCATCCTTGTGGAGGTCTGCTTTTAACCAGCCTGATGTAGTGCAAAGAATACAAACGCACCATTCGGACTGTACAGTGAACACAGCTACGTCTTGACACCCTCTCGTCCAGCAGTACGTCCCACAGGACATGACAGGGAACTCATACAGTCATGGTCAAGTTCCAGAACTGCAACATACATGCACAGTAGCACCAGGATCATATATGTGGGAGAGTGTAAAGCTCGTCCACTTCTGCCATGGAACACCTGCTCCTGCTCTCCATGCCGGTACCGGGCCGTGGTTCTGGCCTCCTACATAGTCCAGGCACATCAGTCCTCTTTATTAAAAATGAGGCACAATTCTAGAGCTTCCTGTCCACACCGGTGACCTCAAACTATAAGACACACGATAGTGAGGTCTTCCAGCTCGGGACAGAGGATGTCATCGTATTTTGAAATTTCTCAAATTGCAGCCACCAACTTGAGATGGTGGGACTATTTGAGATCAGTTTCTCGTCTGAAATGGTTTTAAATTGGTTGCTTTTAACATTTAAGTCCCTTTCAGACATTGATCTATACATCTAGAGTCGTACATTCTATGATGATTCTATGATCTATAATGACTCTAATCAAACATGACAGGATGTTATGGGTAGTTCTGCAATATTTATTTTTATTATTGCAATATTTGGCAAGTTCGACAGAGCCGGGCGGGGTTTCTTTGCCTTAGCTGCCTCGATAAAGCCTTAAACCCTCACAGGAGATAATGTGTACCACGACGGTGGTTATCAACTTTCTTTGTTAGTCCAGGCTTTCATCCTTAAGCTCTGTGCGCATTCACATAAAAATGGACATTTGGTGCGTCATTCGACTACGCATTATAAGAATATAAAACACATTTAAAAACATAAAGCAGCACTGTTGCTGCAAATATGAGATATTCTGACAGAAAATGATTAGTCTTGTAAATTCACAAGTATTATATTTGATCACTCTCAATGCCCAACTATACATCGTACAGCTGCTACACTTTAAACTCAAGTCTCAAGTCTGTCCCATAATGAAGCATATGTGAAGACCACTGTTGTGAAATAAATTGCATTGATTGAACATCTGTGTTAAATACCAATAGACTCATCAATTTCTTCATTTGTTTTCTTTAAGCTGCAATATACCAGCAGCGTCGATGGAGTGTGGCAAGTCAGGGCCAAACACGTGGTAACGTCATGGTTTGAAGGAATTATACCACATTTCAAATGCAAGTACACGTTATCCTGATACATTTCTGTTAGATTTCAATACGAAACTCTGAACATGAACTGGTTGGGAGTAGGTTAGGTCTGCAGCATAAGTTGCCATGACAATCTAGCCAGGTTTAAAGAAATCCCCCCTCGTAACACAAAACTGTGGTTCAGCTCAGCATACCTCGCTAACCCACTGATCTGGCGTCGTAGCACAGCCCTCAGGTGTGTGGGAGAGAGCTTTGATTTGGAAAAAAATGATACGGGAGAAAAGTGCTCAGTTTGCTGCATCAGTGATGGATTCTGAAAGTTATTTTGCAGTTGAATGACCATGTCACGAGGAGTCTGACCAACCCAGATCTACTAACACTTTCATCAACGTCACCTTTTATTAGACAACATATAGAATTGTACTGCCAATGTGTAGTTTACTTTTAGGGTTTCAACATGAGGTCTAACAAATGTGTTAAATCATCCTAAAGCCCATTTACCAGTATTTAAATGTTGCATTGTTTACATTCACGTTTGCTTGCTAGCAGTCTTCGCACTGACTGCCTCCTCTGGCACATTGCTTTGATTGTCTGCCAACTTTTGATCAGTGGAATACTGTCATACCATTGGCTGAATGTGTATCATGTGGTGTGTGCTCACACGCATACATATTCGTCCTCATGCGAATGCTTAATAAAAAATTTTTTTTTAAAAGGATGTGGACCACTTGTAAAAACACTTTATATAGTGCTACTGGTGTTTAACACATCTACAGGGCCACTTTAAAACGTGCTCAATCACACAACTTTGTAGTTTAACTGATTGAACTGAAACTTATTGTTTGTTCATAATAAAGATTATCAAATGACAAGTTAAAAGGTGACATATTAAGCCGTGAGGGAGGAGAACTGCTGGATGGATGGAGAACATGCAATGTGCACTTCTTCATGGCTTTTCTACAGAAATATGCAGGAACACCAGCTGGACATTGTGTGTAAAGTTATGAGCGTCAGGATTCACACTTAACTGTGATATTAGTGACACAGAGTCACTGTATATTGTACACCGCGGGTCTTTTCCATTTCATTGGCTGATTTTTGCATCTTATACTAAATGTACAAGCTTTTGGAATGTCACAACACAAGTCACACTCGCGTCAAATGTTCTGTATAATCCATTTCTTCCAGCAGTGTAGTAAGTGAGCAGTTTTTATATAAGATCAGTAATTTCACCTTCAGTTACGTTGACCTGGTGCATGATGAAGTCTATTCCATTTTCTTTGTTCTGCTAAGAGTATACTCACATAATATTAATAAATGGTTGCAAATTCTGGACAAAAGCGAACATGCGGTAACTAGGAATCGGACTTTAGTCCCCATGGTAGTCATTTCATTTCATTTTCTTTTACTTCACTGTAGAAAATGACCTGTTGTGACAAATAATCACAACCTCATGAAACTATACAATTACAAACTGGAGAGTGAGGGCATTCAGAGGATGAATAGCTTTCCTTGATACATTGACAATACGGGAGTTTCTGAGAAATTTCGAGACCAGAAGTGTTCGTCATTCAATCGCTGAAAGATGCAATTCTTACAGAAATCTTCCAATCTCAAAAACTTTTAAAACCAAATCACAGCATGGATTTTTCTATGGTGTTTCTCAAGGTCTTGGTGTCTTAATAAAGTATTTTAGTGAGTGTATTCTTGAGTGTAAAGAAAAAAATGGTTAAATTGAGAACCAAATCTGTGAAACCAATCAACCCAAAAGTAAAGAGGTAAACTTGTCTGATGTGTACATGTGTAGTCCGAGGGTGCCGGGAGAACCACAGAGGCACTGTATGTTTAAATAGATACCCTGTTTCTTTAAACATTAAAGTATGTAAACGTGTAAACGTACATACAAGTATGAACCTGAAAAGCATAATATTGTACATATAATTAATTCAAGTCAGGGACAATTTATTGTTTCCGTGTCGCGTTACGCAGTCCTCAATGTGGGACCCTGTCTGTTCGCACTACTAGTGCACCAACTGAACGTACTATAAAAGCAAACTGGACTTGCTTCGTGCACTGTATGTATGAACTGCATACTGTTATATACTGTTACAAAAGCTGCACAATCCTTTTGCAAATTCACCCCTCAGTGAGTAAGCGAGGGTTTGTGTCTTGCTCAAGGGTACTGTGAAAGTTTCAAATGTTGTTGCATAAATGTCATCCTAAACTCAGCGCATATGAATGTGGTCTAACCCAGGTGGAGACTGCACACCCTTATTGTTTAGATTCTCTCCACAGACCACAAGAGGGCTCTTGTTGACATTTGCATCTTTATTTTCCCCTCTGTCATCTCCAGCACAGAGGAGACCAAAATATTCAATTTTACACAGATTAAGATGAATGCACAGATTAGAAGGTTGCAGTTAAGGCAGCGTTGCCCCAATTAAAGCTTACTGGACAAATTTGTCTCTCTACAAAATTATTTTTAGCACCTCAAAGAGTTTGGGGAGTGACAGTCGAATCTATTTGGATTTTATGGCTGTCCTATTCTGACAAGACTTAAGCAGTGATTTTGATCTTTTTATGACCCACAAACTAACACAATGAGTACATAAATCATGCTGACTTGATACACTTCTAAATAATAAATGCATGTTTCCCCCTTAGATTCTAGTGTTTGGCCCTACATAAAGGAGATATAGGATCCCAGGCACATACAGCATTAATAAAACATCAGGATGCCAGGTGAGGTCAGATGCGAGGTCAGACTGTTGACCTTAAGGTCACAGAGATAAATGTTTTACTAGCCTGCTCTGTGTTTGCATGGCTCTGAGTCTGAGAATGAGACACACGAGCCTCCACAAAGATGTCACAGAAACACACTCTAAACAATCCACATGTGAGTCAGTTGTGTGTGTCTGTGTTTGTTTGCATCTCTGAGAATTTTACTTGCACACACAAACACAGACACGCTGCCATGTGGAATGCTAGTCTATTGGCTTGGCTGGCTGGCCCAGCTGTAGTGTCTGGTTGCAGTAGGTGTTCCAGACTGTGACCCTGGCATAGCTGTGTTTGTTTTATGTCACAGCCCCTCCCTCCGGGGAGATGACAGTCCAGCAGTGCCTGAGGGGATGAAACCTGAGAAAGGCAGAGCTTAGTAGTAAACAACAACTCCTTTATGAGGCAGAGGCGGCTGCCTGCTGCATTCAAAGATCTGAGAGAGAGAGACAAAGATTTTCTAGTCAGGGCAGTGGCTACTTAAAGTGGGGTCCACAGAAGCCCCGGGGGTCCTTCAGGGCGGTCCGGGGGGCCACAGAAAAGCAAGTTTTATTTCACTGCTTGTTCATTAGGTAAAGTTAGGACATTCTGGGTTTAGCTTGAGATGTAATAATAACACAGAGATTAAACACACATCTAGGAGGATTTAGAGCCAACATTATTCTCACACACACTCGTACTGCCTACTGATCAAAAAGATGGCCAACTGAAAGTAACATTAACGTTAGCTTAAATGTTGGCGTGTTGGCCTGCCTGTGTCCCAGCTGTTGTGTTGCTGCCTCTAGTTTTCGCTGGGATTGTGGATAAATTAAGTCCATAAATCTTTCACATATTTCCTTCCAAGTGCGTTACTATTACTGGCAGAGACAGAACGTTACTACAACGTACTTTGGATTTTCTGTTAAAGGGGGCTTTTGCTTTAGAAATATACAAATGCAAACGAGAAATGTCCTAATTAAGGTAAATGTAACGAACCATGTAACTTTTACTGAACATCAGCCACTGTAAAATCCTTCAGGGAACTTACTCAGTAACAATATCTATTTCTCGCTTGCTAACATTTAGCACCATAAGCTACAGGTCATACCAGACCAACTGAGGCTGTATTGAATTGAACAAGTGTCCATTTAATTGCTTAATCGTTAACCCTTTCATTTGTAAGAAAACCATTTTTTTCTTCTTAAAAAAAAAGTCACATAGCCTTGCTTAAGTGTTTAAAATGACGTTTTAATCATTTGAAATTCCCTTAACTTTTTTAGTTTTGCTTTTGTTTTTTTAGCAGTTTGATTCGTTGTCAGCTGCTCGTCCACGCACAGCAGACCGTATGTTTTTTTTTTATCTCGACCCATTCTCCTCCTCCACTGAATAGAGTTTGGGCGCTCCACTCTTTTCTTTTGTTGTTGAACGCAGCCCATACAGTCCGGCCCCTTCCCCCTCGCTCTCTTTCTTTTTCTTTTTTTTCTCCACCCATCCTCCCATCTCTCACTCACTCTATTTCATCCATCCAGGGTGACGCCAGTTCCTCTCACCCCGCCCCGTTCAACTCAGTCCACTGCGTTCATTTCATTCCTGCTCCCATTCCGCGCATATTTCGCATCCTTGGAGAGACGCTGCGCATTTTACGCACTCAGCGCGTCCGATTATTCATTAAACCAAAACCGTGAGGAGACTCTGGAGTTGGCGGAGTGCTTCCCGATGCTCTAACGACTCCGATCCGTGGAAAAGTGTGGGAATTAATCCATAAAGAGACGTATGAATCGAGGTAAGTTCCCAAGGAGGAGTCCCCCCTCAGCCTGCAGCCTGCGCGTCTCAAAGCCCTCGGACGTTTTGCTTGTTTCTAAAACCCTGAAGTGGTCACTGAAGCTGAAATTCAAACAATTTCCGCGACATCGCTGGCGAAATCGACACACTCACACCCTGATAGATGTTAAACAAGTCTAATAAGCTTATTAATGCTTTGCCGCGTGAGCTTCAGAGCGAGGGATGTCGCTTTCACTACAGTTGTATCCCCCTTTCTCCCGACACCAAAAAACAAACCTGCTTTTCTCGTATACTAAAATGAATGCTCTGGGATATTTCTCCATCAGGGTTAGGTTCATGAATTGACCTACATGTAACGCGAAAAAGATGAAACCATCTTCGCTGCAGCGCTGGGAGGCAGCTTCACAAAGCTGGGAGTGAATGGGAGACTTGTTGCATCGGCGGGGTTTTCTCTTTTCCGACACTGGCAGGGCCCAGGAACAGGCCATAGGCTGATAACGTGCACACAGCCACTGTTTACCCAATGGACAGCACATTATATGCTCAATGAGAACACGATCATACAGGCTGCTGCTGGATCTGCTAACGCATCTACACCTCCTCTTCATCCTAAAGAAGAAATACTAATATTAAGGATTTAGAACTCATTTTTATAGGCCTGATTTGAGTTTTCAGACTCATCTTTCACTATGTAAATGAACGTTTTACAGCATTACAGGTCGTAGACTAAACTGTTGATGCTTTTCTAAAATATGATTTACTTTTGATCTGTTTTGTTTCTAATGATTCCAGACAGTTGAAGCAGCATTCATGTCACAGCAGTTTACATCTGATATGTTTTAGGTGTCTGTGGGAGCTGGTTTTGAAAGAGATATTACATATTTTTAACCCCCCCACAGTAGCTTATAATAATCCTGCATGGGTTTATAGTTGTTATGTTTATTTCCTTTTAAATATTGATTAAAGGACTGCTCTTGTCCTTTATAGCAAGAGATCTGTGGTAATGCACTCCAAGCCACGATGTAATTATTGGAGACAATTACAGCCTGTAGGGTGAAACATACTGGCTGCATTACTCGTGTAACAGTAATCTGTCAGCTGAGGGGAGGCGTATGCTAAAGGCAAGCGTTTGAATTCTGAGTAGTTTTTCTTTTTGGTAGAATAGGTCTGATTGAATAACATTTTCAAATCAGTATTTAGTTATGTCAATGAGAGATGTACATCCAGTTAAATAATAACAGTCTGGTGAGTTTATGACTCAACATGTAAATGTCGTTATCAACGTAACCTTCAGGTTATTTTACCAATAATTGATCAATTGTTTTTTTTCTTTTTTTTAATTTGCCTATTATAGTGTAATTGCTCAGAGCTCACAATGTCTTTAAATATTGTTCAAACAACTCCATCATACATACAAATGGACTGAAATAATGAATACATGACGGTATGGACTGATTAAAGGTGCAACAAAACGATCAGTGTGGGATAGAGACATTAAACTTACTAAATAAGCAAAGCAGAAAACAAATCTTAAATTCTTTTATATAAAGTATTAACTACGTTTTTTCAATTTCTGCCTTCATAAAGATGAATGCGTGTTTATTAAGTTTGTAGAGTCAGTTTTGGTTCCCGTGTGGCAGCTGGCAACAGAGTAAAGCAGGGATAAATGTGATGTAGTGATGCTCTACACCCCCAACAATATCTATGACATCATTTCTCCTGAAAAATGTGGATGTTGAGAAGTGACACAAATTAGTTTTTTTCTTTTGTCAATTTTAAAACCTTGAAAATGTTCTATATCTTGTAAACCTGGATGTTGGGAGCAAATTGCACTTTTTATTCTCTCTTTTTGCTTCTTGCTTTTTGATAAATCAGGCCGTCCGGAAAGAGTAACAGAGGAAGGAGATACATCTGTGTGCGTGTGTGTGCGTTAGTGCGCGCAAATGAGTGTGTGTCTCATTGTCTTTGCTGTGTCTAGGCCTGCGAGTGTACAAAGCTTTATCAGTCACCCTGGGCAAACAGCCTCCCGTCGTCCCTCCACTTTCCTCCCCTCTCCCCCCGTGCCTCTCCCTCTCCAGTCCGTTGACATCTGTTTTGAGTGCTCCATGCACCTGTAGAGACCGGCGAAGTGTGTGTGTGTGTGTGTGTGTGAGAGAGAGGGAGGAGGAGGACTGGAGGCGCAGAATGCAAATCCAGGCGTTTGTTCTGGGCCTAAGCAACGCAGACTGACTGACTAACGACCATTTGGTGTGTGTGTGTGTATGTGCTCACATTTGTGCGTGTGTGTGTATGTGCTCACATTTGTGTGCGTGTGTGTGTGTTTGCCTCTTGCTGTCCAGGCCAGGCAGGCCTATTGTTGCGGCAGCAACAGGCGTCGGTGGATGAGGACGCACCATATGGCCTCTGTGTGCTTTAGACACAAACGCTGTGTATGTGCGCATGTTTGAGTGTGTGTTCACGTACTTCACCAATGCTGTTACAGTACGGTGGAGTTGTGTCCTCCACATTGTTTTATCTGTTGTCTCATTTCTAGACAGGAGGACAAAATCCGGCACACAGATTTGTATGGAGTCGGGATTAGAAGGAGTAATCTCCCTGGCATGAAATGATGTCTTGTGACGTCCAGATGTAGTCCCACTTAGTTATTTCTTATTCAAATAAGGACGTTTTCTTAGGCACAATTAGTTGAGAGTTTGAGGTGTGACAGTTTGACGTTTGGATGAATCAACAGGTGATACAGTACATCCTGGAAATGATGTGATGCTTTTGTCTGTGAAGACGTCTGTGTTGTTGTTGGAATTATTGAGGTGTCAATTGGAGAATTTTCTCTTAAAAACAAAAACCCTGTAGTTTCCTTTTGACGCTAATTAAAGTCAACTCCTGCAGTGGATTCTCTGTGTTGTACACTTCTCTGACTATCCGCTCTGACATTATATTAGATTTTTGCTCATAAATGTGATAATTTTCTGCAAGTTGTGCTCACTAGAAAGTGACATTCAGCATGTCGCAGGATGATTGAGGATAAATTCGGTCACTTTTTTTCTTCAGAGGATTAAAACTGAAAGAGGGGAAGCTTGTGTGTAATGAAATTTAGGAAGCGGAGCCAGTTTATCAGAGCAACAATGCTGAGAGTGTGTGGGGGGTGAGTGGGTCAGTTAGGAGGAGGGGGGGTGCAATGGGGGTAGGTGGGCAAAGGAGAGGGGGGGGGGGGGTTTGGGGTGTGGGTTGAGGTGGGGGGGCACGCTTTGTTTAGGAGATGGGGGAACAATAGGCATCCTCCTGGGTGTGTGTGGGGGGGAGAGCAGCTTTCTGGCTGTGGAGCCTGTGCTGGCTTGTCTGACTGCCTGGGCTCCCCGTCAGTCCGTCTGTCTTTCTCTCTAATGTCCACACTTATACAAATACGTCTCCAAAACCTATCTTTTTTCATTTTATGTATTTTTTATATATCTGAGCTGGGTAATACATAACCTGCAATATGTTAATACCACCAATCATAAGAATGGTATCACCGTACAGGTGATTCTGCAACGACAATGTTGTGAAATCTATACTACGTTGTGTGAAGAGTAAAAGGTAAGCATGATGGGACTAAATCAGGATTTACAAAGCAGGATCTAACCGTATGTTACACTAAGTTTTATAAAAGCTGAAGTGCAACAGTGTGTACACAAGTGTCAATGCTTAACAATAAACTATTAACATATAACATATGTCCCCTCCCTTATCCAAAATATAATACTGAACATGTAGTGTGTGTCGATGAACTGCAGTAGGTTGGACAGGAGAGGTTTATCAGCATCTCAACCTCTTACAAACATATCCCCGATTTTTAGATTATTGTTTTTAATATTCATAATATACACAAGTAAATTCACATTCATCATTTTTTGTCAAATTTAAAAATGACCTCAATGTTTACTTTACGTGTGTGTCTACCAACAGATGAGCTTTACCCTGAAAGGACAAGCCAAGTTCACCCATTCCATTCAACCACACCCCCTGCCAGGTCCTGTGCGAGTTACACTTAATAATAATAATAATAATAATAATAATAATAATAATAATAATAAATTGAATAATAAACTTCTTCTATTAACAGTAAAACAAGAGGAAGAGATTGAAGTGTATTTCTGTTGTCTTGGTATTTGCAGCTACTAGAAACTGATACTGTGCACAGAAAACACATTGAAAGCGTTTTCAGAAAGTGATCTGCATCAGCATGGACACCATCTCAAGTCTTTTAGGATTTTAGCAGCAAGCAGATAAATGGAGGAGAGCAACTAACCCATCGTGGGAAGTCTGAGTCAGCCTCATGTTTCCTGTCCTGAGCAGGAAGCGAGCTGGAAGTCTAGATTTCAACTACTACTGTTTACTTTCCCGGTTGGAGGAATTGACACGATAAACACTTTGCAGAGTGGGACAACAGCTTACTCTGATCTCTGATACTCTCACAGGGAGAAACGTTTACCTGCTGTTGTGCTCACAACCTCACTTTTTGTCTTCTGTAGGCCCGACAGTGATCCTCACTGCTGTTTGTTCTGTACGTTTCTCATAACGTCTCCAATCAGAGATAGCTAAATAATGGCTCTGTTGAAACCCCAAAAAGTTTTCTCTGAATTAAAAATTGAACAGCTTCTACTTTTCGTAGAGCCTTTAACATATCGTGGTCATTTTGCACTGGTTTGCCTTTTCGTTCTTTAGATGCTATCAGCACCTGTGAATGCCAGCAGGATATGTTCACACCTTCATACGTCTTCCATGAGACTCAGTCTTATTAAAAGTTGCATCTTTCATAACTAAGAGTTTTTCCTGCTGCAGCCTTATTTGGTCTGTACGTATGACCTGTAGCTGTTACTGTAACTAATGTCTGGCAAATCGCTCTTCTAATGACTACTTTGTGTATGCAACAGTTACACTATGTGTTACCATTCAATATTACTTAGTAACATACAGCCCAGTGGTCGCTGTTTATCTAAAGTTGCATGTTATTTGAAGTTATTCAAATCTGCTTTGAGGTTGTTTTATCTCTGTGAAAATTGATTTTCAGTGTTAAGCCCAATTTGTGGGGGTTGTTCATGTAGAAGCGCGGGCATGTCTGCAGCTGTCCGTGTCTGGACTGAAGGAGGATCAAGGCTTTAACCCCTTAGCTCCCATGGCAACCTTGCAAAAAAATGTATCAGCAAAAATAGAATTATAGCACCCCTAAAGTTAGTAGGAAGAGGTCAGGATTGCTAAAAAAATAATCCTGACAGGGCAAGAAACACAGGCATACAGTTAACAAACCTCTTGGTTAATCAAATGTATATGGAAGATAAAACAAAGGCTGTCCCTTGTGAACGTTTATCACAATCACAAAAACATAACTGACTGAAAGAATGGACAAAATGATGAACTGTAAATCTTATAAAGCCAGTTATATCTTAAAATAACCTACTACACGCCAGCATGGGATGCACAGCCACCACTCTCTCTGCCTCCCAACCTGCTTCGGTCTAAATAAAGCAATACCCAAGTTTTAATAAACCACAGATGGAAAAGCAGTTCAGGGGCTAATTCATTGTGTGTGTGTGTGTGTGTGTGTGTGTGTGTGTGTGTGTGTGTGTGTGTGTGTGTGTGTGTGTGTGTGTGTGTGTGTGTGTGTGTGTGTGTGTGTGTGTGTGTGTTGAGCGGCAGGGAAGAGCAGAGCATATTTTAGCTGTAGAGGATGCCATTGTGGAGATGGATAGATGGAGTTCACTGTACTCTCTTCACATTCATGCAACCTTACAATGTTCCTCTCTTAGGTGAGGAATATGTCTCAAACATAAATACACACACACACACACACACACACACACACACACACACACACACACACGTGAGGTTTCTGTCTCGGCACAATGCTCCTGAGTTCACACTTATTAAATGGTGTTGGTATTGCTGCAGCCTCCCCAGGCCTCTCTTTCTACTGGTGGAGGATATTGTCTTCCATGTGTGACAGCCTACGCGTGACAGCGAGCCCCCCCCCCCCACTCCCACCCGCCCCCTGTCCAGGAAGAGGCCACATAATGGCTCGGTCTGACTCAGCAAAAACTGGTGGAAGAAGAATAACAGAGAGGGATGGAGAACAGAGAGAAGAGCTGCTAGCTAAACCTTTTACCATCACATTTCCAGGAGGAAATAAGCACTTCACTGTATCAGTGTGCAATCTGTGACCAATTACTGTGTGTGCATAAATGGTAATGCTTCTGTGAAAAGAGATGGTGAAATAATGAGGAGTGCATGCTGTGAACCACTGCCTCTTCACCACTCATAAAGCAAGTCTCTTTCTCACTTTCTCTGTCTTTCTCAAGTGTGTATTAGTGCAGAGGAAGAATAAAAGAAGAAGAAAGCTTTGCTGTTTTCATTTCACTGATGCTGCTTTTTCATTTCGCCCAATGAATATCTGTCTTTGTTTTTTAAACATGAAATCAGGTCAGAACTAATCAAACCAACTCAAGACTTTCACAACGGTGATTATTTCCCCCCCGGCATTGTGCTGGATGAATTTATCAGCAATGGATTAATTGAAATCGTGACCATCAGAACTATAAAGACCGAATGCAGAGACGTGCAATGGAGTACAGAAGTGATTAAAGTCTGCAGTAGAAATGGAGGCACAAGCGTGTTCGTGACTCAGGAGGTAGAGTGGTCGTACACTAACCGGAAGGTCGTTGGTTCGAGCTCCAGAGTGGACCTACACTTCCCCACAGTTAGGTTAAAATGTAGCTTAAACAAAACACTGTTTTGAGTCTTGTTGGGGAAGATTGTCCCATGATTGATGGTGGTGTAGCTTTGTGAAAAGGCATTTCTTCTGTTTACATCTGGCCATGAACACATGTGAGTGTATCAGCATAGAGCATTACCCGAGCCACAAGCAGCTGTGGTCCAAGACACATGTGACTCTTCATGACCCCACTGAAGGATGTGTGTGTAGAGTCTCCCACAGTTGGATACAGTTGATATGCTGATGCCAGAGGAGTTGCATGACGTTTTTAAGCCAGTGCGCATGGAGACCAAGCAAATAACTGCCCCAGTCCTTTTCTCCTGCTGTACGGTTGAATGCTAATGTGAGTTTTTCTCTTTGAATGTGTTGAACAGTGGCTTGTGTTTATCACAAATACAATAACATTGCAGAAAACAAAAAAACTGACAGTCGAGGAAAAAACCCTTTGAAAATACCACACAAATGGAAGTTTGTCACAATTGTTAATTACATTTCTCCTCATCTGTTTGTAATGGGACCCTGTGGGGTTTATGACCACTAGCATTGCTATGGACACTGTTTTTACATACATACGACGCGCTAAACATTCCTGCCATTGGTGTCACGCTTTTCTGCTGATCAACAGTTAGCGGCTGTAATGCGAGTTGTAGAAATGGCTGGGAAAAAGAAGACTGAAACAATATTTAAAATATAAAAATACAAAACACATACACATATTTTATGAGAAAGGAAATGCACTCAACACATTAGTCAGGCCTCGAAAAGGACTTTTGGTGAGTAAATTAAATGTATTTGAAAACTGCACAGTACTATAGCCCAACCGATAAAGGACATCTGAAGCTCAATACCTCAAAATATCTCAATATTTTTTTAAATCCAGTAACAATATATCGGCCAATAGTAATCTTTTTGTTATAACCACATAAAATAAACAACAATCTCGACCCGGATACATTAGATTCAGGTTGTTTTTTTAAGAAGGACAATTTACAGTAAAAAGTGAAATATGTAATCTAGAAACTATTTCTACATTACCTCAAACCTAGTTTTCCATTTTTGCACTGCAACTTGTTGTTACTGACGTATACACAAATACAGATGCATCTTCAATAAGATAATATTGGACAATACATTGGCCTGGCCTACAGGACACCTTAAAGACTTAAAGTATATATACTGTATATTTATACAAGAAGCTAATGGTTATTTGCATGAACCCATTTGGTTATGGCCCAGATGCTATATACATGTTTAGTTTAGTTATTTGTTATAAATGTTTGTGATTTGGATGTGCGATAACAGCAACATGTTATCCATCATATGTTTGAGATGAAAATACAACTGTGTTGGACTACTAAACTACACCATGTGATTAATCCCATTCACCACTGTATAGTAATGCTTTAAAGCTGTAGCTGTTGCGCAGCCAGGATCCTTTTAGAATTATACATAATTATATATGCAGAAATAGTTATAAATATCAAAAACATGCAGCAGAGTGATTCACATAAAAATGTCACCACACTTCTGCACAAATTAGTGTAGTAAAAGATGAGATTTTCTTTTGTGTGTCAGTATGTTAAATGTGTTCCCAAAGTGACCAGTGTGGAGCTCAGGGACAGACGGTGCAGCAGCTCTGGCTGAAATCATATTCTTAAATACATTCTGACTGTTTGAATAACATGAGGTGCAAATGATGTGTCCGCTGTGGAGGCTGTTAAAGCAGCAAGATAAATGATACACCCCCGCATCTGTTGCGAGTCTTACACTTTAGTCGCATTTACGCAAGTAAAAAATGAGTGTTAGTCCTGCATGGTCCTTGATGGAAATATACAAACTAAAAGGAGCTAATATAAGCAGACAATAAGAAATATCACCTCAGATGCTGAATAATTATATTTGGGCCGTAAGGGACTATTAAAAAATGGCAAAACATTGTAAAGTGGAACAATGTTTGCTTTGAGGATTATGAGAAAATCCTCTTGTATAAAACCTGTGTGTGTGTGTGTGTGTGTGCGTTTGCACAGCGCATGTTGGAAGCAGTTAAAACAGATGCCGTTGAGTGGTCCAATAGAGTGAAAGGAACTGACTAGCCTGTGATAACACATTCAACTTGTCTACCAACAGGACCCCCTGCTGACACACGCACACATACGCACACACACACACACACACACACACACACACACACACACACACACACACACACACACTCACTCACACACACACACACACACACACACACACACACACACACACTTAAGACCCTCTGGTAATGCAGGCACTCACACAGTTGCATTGCATTTCATTACAACCTCACTGGCCTGCCTTTAACAGTATGGAGGCTGAGAGCCATGCACATTGCATGCTCACAAACACATACATCTAGTTGGCATGTGCTGGAAGCCAATAAGTGCTGTAAGAAAGAAGTGAAAGAGGAAGAAAAGCGACACAGAGGGAGAGCATGAGAGTCCAAAGCAGCTGCAGGGCTGTGGCTGGATGCCCTGTGTGTGTTCTCCTGAGGGCTGGCACTGACACCATGAAGCCTGCTGTCCTGGCTGGAGTGGCCCAGGCCTGCCTGGTGACAGAGAGACACACAGAGAGGAGGGGCACCCCGGGTGCAGAGGAGTCGCCCAGTCAGAGTTGATTGTTGTGTGACTAATGTCTCTCTCCAGCGTCCATCTGCTGCTGGGCCCCTCTCATGCTCACATCTCCTGAGCCTCAGTGGGATTCTTCTGTTAACCACTTCTGTTAACTCTTCTCTTCTTTTCTCTTTTCTTCACTTTGCTTCTCTTCTTCCGGTGCGAGTAGAAAAATGTCAACTTGCGCAAAAATTTGTGTGGCACGAAAGCCGATCAGCGCTGAGAATCTCCTCTGTCGTCACTGACGTCCTGCCGTTAAATAATTAGAAATGGAGGAAAGCAGTAGCCATTGGCCGTTTGCATTTTCACCCAGAGTTCAACAGTACCTCATATTTGTACAGAGACGAGACGAAAATGTTTATAAATGTATGTATAAACCCCAGACTGTCTATGGTATAAACAATAAAGTTGCTGCTGTATTTATGCCCAAGTGATGTTATTTTGAGTGTTGATGGAGCTACAATGTTAGCTTAGCCTAGCCGTGATTGAATCGATCTCCATTCAGAAAACAAGCATTTAAAAGGTTTATTTGCTTGTCGTCTTGCAAACGGACCTTTAATGACTGACAATTCAGGCTTTTTACAAATCGGTATCATTATGTACTTATTTGGGCATCCTTTTGATACGTTTATTGCAATTAAATCACTGCAAAACCTTTTATTATTATTATTTATTATTGTTTCATATCACTGCAGTAAACAAGATTTATTCAGCCGATGTATGACTTGCTTTGGTCTTTGGTTCACTCTCACTGCTCTCATAGCGTTGTTTGACCCTGTGTATTTGAATGTGATCTCAGCTCTCTGATTTATCAGCTGCCTTGTGGACAATTTACCTAATTAAATCATTCGTAAACATAACACATATAAGAGCAGCGCTTACACAACAATGGGAGTTATTATAACATTTGCATGGTGCCGTGCCGTTGGTGCAATGGTTAGCCCTGTCGCCTGTCAGAGAGGATGTTCTCCGTGTCCTCCAGCTTCCACCCACAGTCCAAAGACATGCAGGCTAGGTTAATAATGTTAACTGGTGTCTCTAAATTGCTGGTAGCTGTGAAGGTGAGTGCAAAGACCTGGTATTAACGTGCGTCTTTTGTGATCCGATCACAAGTGGACAGCTCTAAGTACAGGTGTGAATACACGCAAGACGCATTGCTTGCGATCGATCAGACAACGTTCGGAGGTGGTCTGATATGGCCTCATGTTTAGCAGTGGGTATGCCAATGTGTCCTTTGTCACATTTAAGAACTGCCTACTCAACTGACGTGTGCGTGTCTGTCCATGTTACTCTCCGACAGAGACAAGATGATGGAACAGTGTATCCCCTGTATTCATTCTGCAGCGGTGCAGCTAAAACTTCACGATCATCAATATCCTCAGCTAGTATCGAGTTCAGGGCGTGCAGCGCAGGAGAGAGGTGAAGTGAAGATTACTTTGCTGATCATCGTTGTCGTTTGGCGTGTAGTTAACACACCAGTCCTAATTTAGTTTTATTAAAAGCCCAACTCCTGACGTACGTGTTTATTTGCATATAGAGCGGGAAGTGGTCACCCAAGACACATGTACATGCCAGGTCTGAACAGGGCCATAGAGACGGACAGCTTGGTATGATGCTGTGTGGAGGTCGGAACAAAACCGTATCGCAGCCAGAACGTAGTGCAACCCCATTTGCCCAATGATCTTAGTATAAACGTAAAATATCAGAGTATGGGACATTTAACATTGCAGTGAAATTTAAAGCTCAAATATACTTTCTTGACATACCATTATGTACACTATGTCATCACATGGTTGAGGTTTCCTAGCACACACATGCAGAGCTGTGAAGTAGAATACTCGCTGAGTTTGATGTTGGAAGGCTGTTGCACCATGATACAAAGAAATAGCGTCGTTAAATGTTGTAAATACAATAAAGACAAAATGTTACTGCAGGAATTAAAGTCGCATTGATTCTAAAGGTGGTTCATTGCCATTGTACGAGCATATGCCTTTCAAAGAGGTCAAATGTTTTGTGAATGCTTCTGAAGAAATATGAAGAACTTCTCTCTTCTCTCAACAGTTTATTTTCGAGAGAATCTTTAAAAGGTGATGTGATTGTGCTTTATTTCTTTTGTGCTCAGAGTGATTGTTTTTATTGATTCACAGACGCAAACTAATTAACTGACACAAGAAGGGAGTAGATCAAGACCCTCACGTGCACAAAGTCTCAGTTGAATCTGCTTTTTCAGTGACAAAGAACCCAAATGCATGTATTTGATTAATTAATTAATATTTTGAGCACTTTGGGGTGGCTGAATCTGAGAACAACACTGACATCACTTAAGTTTTTGTGGCCAACATGTTAGCATAACATTGTCTGTTTACATTCCCAGCAGACATGGCGCAACATTAACACTGACTTTGAGTCATGTTTCTGTCTAGCTGATGAACGTAATTCCAATATTTACTCTCCTTGTAGGTCAGTTTTTGTCTCCACCAACATCTGAGGAAGATCTGTCTCTCTGCTAAATGCATGACTATGTTATCTAGATAGTCTCTAACTGTGTGTGGCAGAGTTGGGCAGGTAGTGTACGGTGGGTTTGTCAGAGCTTTCCTGCTGAAAACCGCTGCCTGTTGTGACTGGTAACAATTACCAATAACTAACTCAAAAAGAGTGAGCTAAAAGGCTACCCCTTTCACATTACACATAGACATCTGATCCATTATTAATATATAAAATATTGATTAGTGCTAGGGTTGGGCAATATTTAAAAATGTTCACCGCCCACCGTCAGCACAACAACTGCCGTTTGCTGATATACTGTATTAGCACAAGTGTGTCTATGTGATAAACTTCCAGTAGTCTTTTCATTGTTTCGGCTATACCACCATGCCAAACTATCACTCTCATTTAACCACCAAAGCTGAATGGAAGTTGTATATATAGACATATTTTGGTAAAATGTTGTCAAGAAGCATACTAATAGGATAACACTGAAAAGTGGTTTGAAAGGTTTTTATGGATGTTTCAATCCTTTATTTCCGTAATTAAAACTTGTCATCAGTGGAGTTATTGTAACATTAATCTAAGATCACAGCCTCTGTTACTTGTGAAGAAGGAAACGTCACTCCAGTGCACACTCACACTCGGTGTAGAGGAAACAAATCTTGCTGCTGGTGCTCAACCATACAGCCCGCTGGATGAATGAATCCTTATTTGAATGGAAAACTGCTGGGGGAGGGAAAAGGGGAAGAAAGCAAGGGTATGAAGTTGGAGAGGAAACGGAAATGAGGGTGAATAGAATAAGCATGAAGAGAGAACCAGAGGACAAACTCTAGTAAAAGCAGCAGATCTCATTCATTACACATGGCTGGGAGTCCAAGCCAATGCATGTTTTCTTGCGGCTTCGCAGCAATTTGCCCGAGGTGTTAAAAAGCATTGAGCTGGGCTCAAGTGTACGGACGGGGTTAAAATGTATCCAAATTGTTGCCTGCTGCTTTACAGGCTTTATGTGTGCACAGTGTCAGGTGTAATTGTGCTAAAATTAGCCAGACACACACACACACACACACACACACACACACACACACACACACACACACACACACACACACACACACACTGCAGGCTGTGGCAAGGGACAGTGCATGGGAAGTGTGAACAGTAGAAGACCAGACAAAATGACATGTGTTTGCCCAAGGAGCTGGCACTGTAATTGTGTGTGTGTGCATATGTTGGTGTGTGAGTGTGGTGTGTACTCTGCCAACCCTGCTGTTTACTGATGGGAATTTTAGAAGAATTGTAGGCAGCTGGCAAGCTCCTTTAGTTTCTCTTTTTTTCTACCCAAATCTGCTAGTAGCTGTGTGTAGTAGTGGTCTCTGTCTAACTGTCTGTCTGTCCGTCTGTCTGTCCGTCTGTCTGTCCGTCCTTCACTTGCTCTACTTATGTGCATTTGGATTTGATGTTAGGCAGTTTAACAAAATAGGCAATTTCCTACAAGAAAAGAAGCAATAATGTCCCCGTAGCAGCTTGGATTCAGGCCTACAATGTGTTGATCAGAACTTAAAGCTGCACTAGAAAACATGTTCTTGTTAAAAATACAGACTTAATATCAGCTTGAATCATGGAATAGGCTCCAGAGAGAGGAGAACGGCCCATTTCTATTGTATTTGACCTTTTAAAATGTTTTTAAGTCTAGGTTGTGGCAATAGCGTTGGTTCAACGCAAGAGGAAAATCTAATTAAATTTTTTTAAATTCTATTTATTGGAATCCATAACGAGTGATCCGGGCGTTGGCATCTTTGATGCGGTGGAGCCACTGGAGCGGGGCATGGTCACATAGTAACGCAGGGCGTCGACCGCTCACCGTATGGCGATGCTCTTTTCCCCCCGTACTGTAGTTCACCTCTCGCTGAGCCAGCTTCCGATTAATGTACAGTACAGGGCAACCCCCCCTCCCCCTTTTGGGACAAAACGGCCTCCATCCCGCTGTTCGAGGCATCGGCCTGCAGCATAAAAGCGAGACAAAAGTTTAGAGTATACAGGAGTGGCTCCCCACAGAGGGCTTGCTTAACCCTCTCAAACTCCAGCTGACACAGCTTCATCCACTGGACTGGATCTGAGGCACCCTTTCAAGTCAGATCGGTCAGGGGGCTAGTCAGCTCAGAAAAAGATGGAATGAATCGTCTGGAGAAGCCAGCCCCATAAACCTCCTAACCTCTTTTTTTGTCTTGGGCAGGCAGAAATGGCCTTTTCTAACTGTGGTTGCACTTGCCCGCCGCCCAAGTGGTACCGCAGATACCGTACATCCCTCAAACTTACAAACCATGTTCTTTATTGTCCGAATTGACCGGACGCCCAGTAGTTCGTACAGCACAGTGTGCGTGACATAAAGGACGTGCCTTGGTCACTCAAGATCTTTCGGGATCCTGACTATTTTATATATTTTATAGAGTGTATATATGTTATTTATATAAAGTACATTTATATTTTAAGTACACATTTTATTTTATATTTATGCAACAGCACCACAACACTTTTAAATATTTATGACCACTTTTACAGTCACTTTTACAGTAAGCCAGGACAACGAAATTTCATTTGAATTGTACATTGTATAATCTCGTAATGACAATAAAGTTTTTTGATTGATTGATTGACTTGGGAGATAATATGAAACACTTTTTGCTGAGATATTACGCAGCGGCACTGCCTCGGGCTCTCGCGCTGCATAATCATGCCAACGCTTAAAATTATTTTCTTTGACCCCAGTTTGAAATTCAAAAAACACCTTAGCCTTTGTGAAAGTCCCTCGCTTTGACATGTGTTGCTGGAAAGTAATAGTGTTATATTTTTTAGTGTTGTGTTGTGTTGAAGCGATGCGGCTAACCAATCATGCCTCGCCCTGAAACATCATTTTGTAGCCAGGAACCATGAGACATTGAGCCACAAATATAAAGTTGCTTTTTAGCATTTTTGCCGTGAGAGAGCAGTATGACATGCAACAAGTCCCAGGGCTGAGAACAACCCGGGGTGCAGAAATATGGCATGCACTGACCACTCTCCTACCAACACGAAGCTAATACAATACTTTTTTGTGTCTGTTTTTTTTCTTTTCATTTTAGGGTTCCTGCTTTCTTACTTTGGATTTGGACCAACTTGCTGAGTTGTCTACAGTCTACCAGTCACTTTTGGTATTATTTTAGGTAGTTAGCGTTTGGGATTACTATTGTCGAAGTAGCAGCTAGCATTAGCATTCAGTTCCCATTTGTCCCAAGCTGGCTTTCTCCACTTGGAGATAATTATTGCCATTAGTGTTAACATCAGCTTCAGGTTACAATTAGCTTTTTATCACGTCACCTACTTGGTGTCAAACCATTAGCATTAGCGCTGAGTACACGTCGGATATTTAACATTAGCTGCTAGTATGGAACGCAGTAGCTGGAGCGGCAGTGAGAGTCCAGGGGATGACATGGAAAGACTGAGTGACTCTGGAGGGGATAAGACCATGGACGGGGATCCTGAAGGGGTCTGGAGCCCCGACATCGAGCAGAGCTTTCAAGAGGCCCTGGCCATCTACCCGCCCTGTGGAAGGAGGAAGATCATACTATCAGATGAAGGAAAGATGTACGGTGAGTAATAGGAGATGGAAAGATGTTTGGTGTAAACTGCAATAATAATTTTTTTTTATTATATTAAAAAAAGAAACCAGGAATAATTTTACATAGAGATGCTTAAACCAGCTAAAGGTCTGTATTTTTCCTCAATAAATTATCTAGACAATTAATTGGTTTTCAAAATGGTTGTTGATATAGATCAATTTATCAATTAAAGGATCAGTTGTTTCAGCAAAATATGATGTGCTTTATGTGTTTGATATGTCCCTGGTTACTAATCTTTCATACAGAAGAAGAAGTTGAATGAAGATAATATTTAAAGAGTGTGTGGATAATTTTGATTTTTCACACAAATTCACACAGTTTGTTTTGGTAGAATGTGACATCTCTGCACAGCGTTGTAAACAAATCCAGTGATTGGGCGAGCTGTTGAAATGTTAGCTGTGGTGTGTCAGCCTGTGACAATTACTGGGAAGACAGCTGTGTGTGAGGGCTGTCTCACGGGGTCTCGAGTATCAGAGACACAGGAAAGAAAGATAAACTGTTAAAGAGAGGAAATAGAGGCGTACTATAGGTGCATCATGTGTATGTGTGCACTTTTGAGAATAAGTGTGACACTGAGAGCGAAGGAGTGTGTGTGTGTGTGTGTGTGTGTGTGTGTGTGTGTGTGTGTGTGTGTGTGTGTGTGTGTGTGTGTGTGTGTGTGTGTGTGTGTGTGTGTGTGTGTGGACTAATAGAGTGATGAACAGATGGTCCTCTGGCTGCCACCAGCTGCGCCTCCCTCTCTCTCTCTCTTTCACTATCGTCTCTGTCTGTCTCTCTCTCTCTCTCTCTCTCTCTCTGTCTCTGTCTCTCTCTGTCTCTCTCTGTCTCTCTCTCTCTCTCTCTCTCTCTCTGTCTCTCTCTGTCTCTCTCTCTCTCTCTCTCTCTCTCTCTCTCTCTCTCTCTCTCTCTCTCTCTCTCTCTCTCTCTCTCTCTCTGATGTAGAGTGCACTTTAGTGATTTCTTTATGATCCTACTTGAGGTTTAGGCTTCTGAGTATTAAATTAAGTCCCAGATATTATATACTTTTTCCCACATGCACACTTGATAAAATCTTGCCTCTGGAACTTGATGGAGTTAAACACACTACATGGCCTTACGTGTGTGGACACTTGAAGATAATTTCCAATTTAGCCACAGTAACATTATTGAGGTCAGGCTGTCTGACATGCTCACAGTCTGTTTCCAGTTCATCCCAAATGTGTTCAATTGGGTTGAGGACAGGGGTCTGTGCAAGCCAGTTAACTTCTTCCACAATAAACTCGGAAAACCATCTCTTTAAAGCT
>NC_041360.1:3907675-3940175 GCF_900634415.1 Cottoperca gobio
ACAATATTGCTATCCACACTTTTACTGACTGACACTAATGTTGGAGCCTTAGCCCAACAGCGACCATGTATGAAATTGTGTTTTCATTTATTTCTTTGGTGTGAATTTCAAAAGTTCATTCTGATTTCCCACCCATGCAGGTTGGTGAGGTCATGTGTAACTGATATACAGCAGAAGTCATTTAGAAACATAAAGAGGGGCTTTTGTGCTTTCCAACAGTATGTTTCATTTAAAGAGTACATTTTACCCTTTGAAATACATTTGTTTAGATTACTTGACAGACATAAAGGGGCACCATCTGCATGTAGTGTAATCTTAGTATCTTAGTTCTTGGCCTGTGTTCCCAGGTGTCTTTTTGCTCTCTCAAAAGATGTGCATAGATGGGTCTATTCACTGTTGTCAGGGGAGTATAGTGTGTGTGTGTGTGTGTGTGTGTGTGTGTGTGTGTGTGTGTGTGTGTGTGTGTGTGTGTACCTTTCCAGTGTGGCAACAGTCCTTTCATAACCATGGCAACTCACTGTTTGGTCCTTCCTCCTCTCTTTTCTAACCAGAAAAAAAAAAACAAGGGAAAAAGAAAGAGAAGCAAAGAGAGAGAGGGCAGCGAGAGAGAGAGAGAAGAGAGAGAGAGAGAGAGAGAGCGAGAAGCGAGAAGAGAAGCGAAGGAGGAGGAGGAGAAGAGGGAGAAAAGAAGAGAGAAGAAAGAGAGAAGAGAGAGAGAGGAGCGAGAGACAGAGCGAGAGAGCGGAGAGAGAAGAGAGAGAGCGAAGAGAGAGCGAGAAGCGAGAGAAAGAGCAAGAGAGGGAAAAGAAGCACGAAGCGAGCTCGAGAAGAAGAGAAGAGAAGAGAGAGCGAAGAGAAGAGGAGAGAATCGAAGAGAAGAGAGAGAGAGAGAGAGAGAGCGAGAAGCGAGAGAGAGCGAGACGAGGGAGAAAAGAAAGAAGAGAGAAGAGAGGCGAGAGAGAGAGCGAAGAGGGGAGAGGGGAGAAGAGAAAGAAGGAAGAGAAGACGAGAAGAGCGAAGTCAGAAGCAGTAGAACCGAAAGCAAGAGAAGAGAAGAGAAGAGAAGCGAAGGAAGAACCAAGAAGAGATCAGGGGAAAGAGAAACTAAAAGAACTAGAAGAGAGATGATTTTCGAAGAGATCCGAAGAGAAGAGAAAAGAAAGAGAAAGGGGAAAAAGCGAAGGAGAAGAGTAGAAGAGAAGATCGAGAACGAGACAGAAGAGACTAATATTAAACGATTTGACTCGCCTTCCCCTCCTCTCTCTCCTCTCTCTCTCTCTCTCTCTCTCTCTCTCTCTCTCTCTCTCTCTCTCTCTCTCTCTCTCTCTCTCTCTATCTCTCTCTCTCCTCTCCTCTCCTCTCCTCTCCTCTCCTCTCCAGGTCTCCAGTCACATCCAGGTTTTAGCCAGAAGAAAATCCAGGGAGTTTCAATCCAACTAAAGGTAAGGGGGGAAATAATCTGTCATATTTACACTCAGGGTTTGGTGGTTATTTATTTTGAAAATCCTCTGATGCACATGACGGGATGTGTTTTTATTTCCACTAATAATACATAATAATAATAATAATAAGAATAAGAATAAGAATAAGAATAAGAATAAGAATAAGAATAAGAATAAGAATAAATAATAATACATAATAAACAATAAATAATAAATAATAATAATTAAAAAAATATAAATATATATAATAAAAAAGAATAAAACCTCTAATAAATGCAACTGATGAGTGAGGATTAGCACTGATGACCACTATAACAGACTTTCACTAATGATTTAATATATTTGAGCTGTCCTGAAGCCTACAGGGGCAATAGGACTCTTCTTGCTATCTCTACTACACCACATAATGCATAAAAGCAATCTGAATTTAGTGTGGGTCCCCTGCTTGTTAACTTTTCATTGTGGCTGGATGGATGGCTGTCACAGTGACGCCTGTATCCTAGGTGTCTAATTAGGCCTGTCGAGGTTGTCTCCTCCTCCTCTTCCTGTCATTCTCCTATATCCATACATTCATTCATTTGCTCCTCTCCTTTCCCCTCCCCTTTCTTACACTCTCTCCACCCTCCTTTCAGTCTATTAGTCTCTTACCCTCCGTGTCTCCTCTTCACTCTCTCACTCTGTCTTTTTCTTCCTCACTGTTGGTTGTAATTCATTTTGTGTAAAGAAACAACGAAGCGCTTGTTTTTCCAGAGAAGAGCATTCAGAGGTCCAAATGGAAACAAAGTGAGGACTGAATTGATGTGTGTGTTCATAAAATACATGACAGATGGTTGATTAAAATTGATAGTAAAGGTTATTTGAATCAATATAGATCTAACATACTACGTGTTATTGATGATATGGTGTGTGCTGTTTTCTTTGAAATTATATTTGAAAACACATTCTGTTATGAAAAATAGGAAATGGCTACATTGGCAAGAGTGCAATGTAGCAGAATAAAATGTATATATAATATATATATATATATATATATATATATATATATATATATATATATATATATATAAAGAGGACATATTTGGCATTTTAGGTTAAAAGATAAGTTTGGCAATTTAATATGTTTCATACTGTCAGCATATGCAATGAAAAGACCAAAACCAATGATCAATTAATCCGAGCAACAAGTATTGTGTGTGAATCACAGCCTGATATATCTTATTCCTCTGTGTCATAGAGCTCCATTGTTGTCCAAAAGCTATCAATAAGATATAAATGAGCCACACTGTTGCACTGAGTGACATGTACCTTCATTACCATGAACACACACTCTGTAGTTTGTTTAGACTCAATCCCACAAACACCGCCCTGCCGCCCTAAATACTCACTAGAGCACCAAATATGTATTCATCCGCATCTCAAAACACCTTCAGTAAGTATGTTCAGTAAGAGCAAGTGTGCTCGGGCAGTAGGGAAGCTGAAAGTCTAAGGCAATAAGGAAAATATAGACTAACACCGACCTTATCTTTTACTAAATTAATTAATAAAATAAATGTACAAAAGAATTCTGATTAATAAGGAAATGTCTTAGCACCATATATGATCACACATGCTGTATGTCTCTCTGGTTGTTTGAACCTGATGTAAGAGCTTTCCCTGCTGTTGGATTTCCCATTAAAACTAAAACACATGGGTTGGTCGTTTAAAAGAAATGAGTTCAGGTCAAAGATGTTATCAAACCCATATGGTTCCTGGTATTTAATATGAAAATCCAGCATGATTCCCATCTCAGAACCTCATATAATGTTATTACCTCCCCTAGGAGGAGAGATTTCTCTCAGTGCCAATTAACTTGAGTGAAGCTGCCAATTAGTGATTCTCCAGCTATTGCAGCGCCTCTAATTCTATTTCATTCAGCTGTTTTCTGCTCTGAGGTTCATGTTGCTTTGAGTTCAGATGTTACAAATGAGCACACACATTAAGTCTAACTGTAAATCTTCTGTATGGAGCATTTTGCCCTGAGGCAGTAGCCCCGACCAGTCTGCTGCACGCTTTGTGCTCACCGCTCACCACTGTTGTTGATATGACTTCCTCTTGGGCCACAAGCCAGACCACCACACCCAAACTACACACGCATAGAGAAAGGTATATTGCCTAAATCCTCTGCCTTATCTTATGTTTAAGGCAAAACATGGGATTTATATACATGGTCGCACACTTATCAGTGTTGGATTTAGCTGATGATTAGAAAAGAAAATCAAGGTCAAACTCCCAGCAGGAGCCTCTTGGTGTCTGAAAGGCTAAACACTAGATGATGACAGACAGATGACAGGACATTACCCTGCTCTGCCCGGGGACCACCCATTGTCGTCAAAAGCATTGAAACAGCATTAAAAAATAGTTTATTTCCTGTTTAATTCCACAAAAGCCCTGTACAATGTTTCCTGAAATATCCTCCAACTTTTTAAATCAAAGCAAGTAAAGGAAGTTTTAGCTCTTAAGTTCTATTAAAATGGACAAAGTTTCAAATATCTGTGTTCTGTTCAAGTGCCTGTGCTACTTTTTACAGTGTTGTGCTGTTTGGCATATGAGCCGCTCCATATTGGGCAGTTTACTCAAATTGCTGTGTGGAAATGTGTTTAATCAGAAAGTAGCAGGAGGCGCCACTCTGATCACAACCAGTCAGATAATGACTATTATGATTTTTCCCCTCAGGCCTTTGTTTTTTTTTAAATGTAATTAATCAGGCTAACTTTAATTGTTCTTCTTCATTTTTGGTGGGGTGGCCTGATGTTTGCTTTCACTAAAGGTCTCGATTGTGTAGGGACAGAATGTAAAGTGTGTTCAATTTGATGAATGATGAATGATGATGACGATGATGATGAAGGTGATAATGTCTCTTGCCGTTCAGGACCAGAATGCCAAGGAGAAGGCTCTGCAGAGCATCTCCTCCATGTCCTCAGCTCAGATCGTCTCAGCCACCGCCATACACAGCAAGCTCCTGCCTGGAATAGTACGGGCCAGCTTCCCCAGCAACGCACAGGTAACACACACACACACACACACACACACACACACACACACACACACACACACACACACACACACACACACACACACACACACACACACTGTATTTATGGACATGAATAATAGTAAAGCAATTGTTTGTGCAAACTGGAAGGCCACACATGCTCAGTATGAAGTCCTGGTACAAACATAACAACACACACACATTGTGTAGCATTCATGGTTTGCTCCCTCAGTACAGTGTAGTAATGTGTGTATTTGTTTTCAGCTGTGGCAGGGGATGATTCCTGGAGGACAGTCGAGCTCCACCACAGAAGAGTAAGTCACACTCACCTGGTATCTAACTGAATTATTGTTTTAAAGCATTGATAAGGATCGTCTTGCTTGTAGTAGATAGAAATATCACAATTATCCTCCTCAAGTCACTCATTCATAAACTTAATCAAATATACACCACAAGGCTGTTTCTGTACATGCACCCATTGATTGATGTCTGGAATCTGCCTTTCCTCAGCTGTCAAATACTGATTTTGTTGACAATATGAAAACCATATACATAATTACACAATGTTGGTGAACTTGGATTCTAAAACCCACTATCCTGCTGTTTCCATATCTTACATTACTGTCTGTTCACATGGCTAGTGACTAGTGGGGATCATTGTGCTAAAACTTCAAACTCCTTTCATTTCATTGCCAACTGCTATTACATGACCATGTGGTGATGATGATGATGATGATGATAATGGTAGTAGATGGGGCTGCTATAGCTTTTACTGAACTCAGAGACACTCTTGACCTCTGTGCTCCTGCTACTGTTTATTAAAGATTCTCTAAAAAGTCTCCCGTCTGCCTGTTTCTCTGTTTCTCTCAGTATCAAGCCGTTCTCTCAGCAAGCCTACTCTGTGCAGACGGCAGGGACCACCACAATCTCAGGTGAGAGACAACACGGTACAATTATCTCCTTTCTGTAAAGCAAACAGGTGGTCCTCTGTCCTGCCATTTAGGCCACTGGCTCTCTACAGGGTGGTTCTTGACTCTGTCTGGGCACCTGGGTCTCCAGTGCACCCTGAGGTTTGTCTTGCAAAGAGGTCCACATAGAAAAGGTATCAATCTTGCTTTTCTGGCAAGTAAGATCCAAAGACCCGCCTGCAATTGCCACTTATACCATAGGTGCAGCCAAAGAGTAAGAAACAGAGATCTTCGAGTTTGTAATTTTAAATTAACATACATGTTCGCTAAGAAATGAGCATATATATCCTTGGTTTACCAAACAAACAACTTGTTATAGCGTCCCTACATAGTGTGAATGTTGGTACTTTAATTTATAGAAAATTGCTTATAATTTCACTTCATTTCCATCATACACAGACAACCAGCACTAGGATAGATGTTGCTTAGTCCCATATGTGATGTATCACTATACGTATGTATCACTCTACAACATTATGGAATAATGTACGGAGTCACAGGAGTGCTGAGAACCTGTGTGTCCATTTGCCATTAGGCCCACTACAACTGGACCCTTGAGAGAGGCTAGCCCCCTACTCTCTATGATTTGGGACAAACGCAGCACTGAGTGTGCTGCTGATGACTCAGAAGGTGTTGACATAAGATGAACAAAAAGTAACGTGTCGTGGGAAACAGTCTAATGTTAACAAGCTAGTTTAAACTAGTTAGCTGATTCCAGTGGGAATGTGTTCACAGGCTCGGCTAGCTAGCTTTCACATTCCTAGTTAGAAGATTGTTAGCCCAACTTTCTAACTTCCACTAACAACAGTATGCTGGGTCGGAAAATATAAAACATCTCGTATGAATGTTCAAAAGATGCACAGTTTTACAGTCAATACTGCACCTCAGGTGTTGACAGTTTGTGTCTTAGCAACGCCAGTCAGTCAACCGCTGCCCACAAACTTAAAGCCCTCAGCTTTATCCCCTTTAAAAAAAATGCAAAAATATGCAGAACAGCTTTAGTATCCATTCAGTTTATATTTTCTCAGACAGAAAGTGAGGAGAATTACATTTTTAGTTAGATTGGGTTTCATCGAAGGCTTTTTTACAGCACATTTTTGCCAAAGGGCTCACAAGTCGGCTAATCCGGCCATGTGACTAACCACAGTGTGGTTCAACAAAAGCTACTTTTCAGTAATTTAAGAAAGCAACTTAGAACTTGACGCGGCTGTATTGTTGATATTTCACAATTACATTTGAACAACTCATCAAGGTCCCGGGGTTATACATTTTACTCAAAGTGGCTGATGGCAGCTGTCAGTTCAAAAATCGATAGGCCTTGTAAATTTCGTCACATTACCTTTTTCAGTGCTGCAGTCAGGTTTTGTCTGTGAGACACCTGCAATGGCAAACATATTACACATTTGTAGCAAAGAGTAATGTTTGCTATCCCTGTTAATAGCATGAGTTTTAACAAAGTGTGTGTGTGTGTGTGTGTGTGTGTTGTCTAGGCTACGAGCCTCCCACTTCAGCCCAAACACACAGAGAGCCAGCGTGGCATGGTCGCTCCATCGGCACCACCAAACTACGACTGGTAGAGTTTTCATCTTTCCTGGAGACACAGAGGGACCAGGAGGCAGTGAGTACAATGCACACACACACACACACACACACACACACACACACACACACACACACACACACACACACACACACACACACACACACACAGAGCACTAGTCTACAATAAGCACTCCCTATTGTCCCATAAACAGAGATGACAGATAACCCCGCAGCAGAGAACAGCGTTAAAGCCTTTTGTGTGTATCCTAGTATGAATAACCTTTGTAAAGCTCTATCTCTGTGTCTGCTCAGTCTATCTGTCATCCTGTCACACTGTGGACTCGCTGTCATTTTTCTACCTTGGGCTCACAGACAGCTGGCATTCATCTTGTTGCAACTGTTTGGACAGTTAAAAACCTCGAACTGTTCAATGTTGACTTTAAAAATAGACATAGACATGCATAATTTACATTACTGTAAATAAAAGGGGCTGCATTGCAATAAAAATGTATCATTTAGCATTTATGGTAGGCAAAGACAAAGATGACAGAGACAAAGACCTCTGACAAGGCCAATGGTGCATTCACGTGCTCCTCGGATGGTCCCATTTCCAGGGTTGGGAAGTCGTTCTTCCGACTTTGTTATGTTCAAGAGCTTTAAGTCATAATATGGAAACAAGATGGACGCTACAAATAAGATTGTTTAAAATGTTTTTTATTGCTCAGAGCATTTAAATAACACTACAGCGTTTAAACAACAACTGGCTATTTAGTTTATTATTAATGTATTAATCCTATACCACATGGATGCAGCACAAATGTCCTATCTTACAATGTTATCAAAAATTAAAACATAACATCATTTGTGTATAAGCCCCGTGATTCAGATCCGCTCCTAATTATATTGGGTTCTTCCTTGGTCCATACTTCACCCTTCCACCAAGTTACATGAGAATCAGGCCAACAGTTTCTGGTAATCCTGTTGACACACAGACAAACCGAGCAGAAAGCATAATCCCCTTGGCGGAGTAAATAAAGAAGTAGCGTGAAGCTATAGGCATGAATCTGTGTCAATTTACCAAATCAAATCAAATCAAATCAAATTTATTTGTATAGCCCAATATCACAAATTATACATTTGTCTCAGTGTGCTTTACAGACTGTACAGGTTACAACATCCTCTGTCCTTAGACCCTCGCATCGCACAAGGAAAAACTTCCTAAAAGAAACCCCAAAATTAAAGGTTAAAAAATGGAAGAAACCTCAGGGAGAGCAACTGAGGAGGGATCCCTCTCCCAGGACGGACAGACGTGCAATAGATGTCGTGTGTACAGGATAAACAACATAGTACAAATACAACATTTGACAGAAATTATGTTGTGTTGGAAAAAAAAAAGAAATAGAAAGTTTGGATGAATCCAGGAAAATGTCAATAAGGCTTCCCGGTGTCCAGCAGGACCAGGTCAGCAGGCGCTGTCACGATTCATGATCCTGACGTAAACTTTATCAGTGGCAACCTGCCACATGAGAGACAGACACTCCGGGGATGATACCCCGGATGGTGAGTTAGTAACATACATTTACATAAATGCATACAGATAGAGGGAGAAGAAGAGAGGGAGAAGAAGAGAGAGGGAGAGAAGGAAGAGAGCAGGGAGGTGTCCCCCGGCAGTCTAAGCCTATAGCAGCATAACTAGGGGCTGATCCAGGGCAAACCTGAGCCAGCCCTAACTATAAGCTTTATCAAAAAGGAAAGTCTTTAGCCTACCAACAAGCTCGTGAGTGTAAATTTGCTAGTAGAGCACGAGATACAAACAAAACAGGGGCTGACTTATACAAACATTGATCATAGTGTCGCTAGTGGTCAAAAGTCCATCAACACCTTTCATTTCTGAGATGTGGGAACACAGTGATGTCTCTACAACCTTTGTGGTCTTCTGGCTAGTTATGTTTCTTAACCTGTTGGATTCTTATCCAAAAGAGCAACGACACATCTGTTTAAGATGATTTAAATGATGATGGATTTGTATAAATCAGTTTATACTTTCTCTGCCTCCATCCTTAGCTAACTCAAAGGTTTCCCCTCCCCCTCAGTACAACAAGCACCTATTTGTGAACATCAGCCAGAGCAACCCGAGTTACAGCGACCCCCTGCTGGAGTGTGTGGACATCAGGCAGATCTACGACAAGTTCCCCGAGAAGAAGGGCGGCCTCAAGGAGCTGTTCGGCAAGGGCCCGCAAAACGCTTTCTACCTGATCAAGTTCTGGGTAGGCAGACAAACACTTACCACCTTCCTGTTAACGTGAGAGTTTGTTTTCTTATATTTCCTATTTTTCAACCAACCTGCATACATTGGCCACTTTTTATTTCAATTTTGTTTTTGTCATCATTGTGCAGGGTTAGCATGTACCCCACTTTGTGCCTGTATTTTTCCACCCAGAGCCATGTCTTTGTCTGTACTTACTGTGTGTGTGTGTGTGTGTGTGTGTGTGTGTGTGTGTGTGTGTGTGTGTGTGTGTGTGTGTGTGTGTGTGTGTGTGTGTGTGTGTGTGTGTGTGTGTGTGTTTGTTCTGTCTTTCCACCTGGGATATGGAGGTGGTGGGTTGATGAAAGCACAGTCGCTTTGTTTGAACACCTGCTCACCTCCTGACTCACAGGTTTCTCTGTCTCCACCTGTGTGTGTGTGTGTGTGTGTGTGTGTGTGTGTGTATGTGTGTGTGTGTGTGTGCTTGTGTGTGTGTGTGTGTGTGTGTGTGTGTGTGTGTGTGTGTGTGTGTGTGTTTGTTTGTGTTTGTTTGTGTTTGTGGGTGCGTATGTATCTCACTTAACAGTTCTTTATCAGAGCTGCAGTATACCAAAGGACTTTCAAAAATACCAGCAACAGAACGCATCATACATTCAGTCATTTATATTCCATCACAGTAATGCTGACAACTCAAACTAATCGCATCGTCTCAACAGAGTCTCAGACTGATTTCAGACTGGGTCTCAAGTGGTTGACATGTGACAAGACAGTTTTTATTCTGATCTTTCAAATGGTTCTGGGACTTAAGTCTCCAAAGTTACTTTTTTTCTACGCCTGTCAGTTTGTGCACATATTTACCACTCAAACTTCACAGTTATCTAACAACTAGTCTGTGACATCATATTTCTTTGCTGGAGACAACGTGGTTTTGTGAATGAATCATTTCTATATCTTTTGGAACTGCAATGTTGTTCTTTCTTTTGGCAGGAGATACATTAGGTCATAATGAGTGTACTGGATACTAAGATTCCGTTTAGGTTGTATGTACTTTACTTAGGACTACTACCTGCAAACATGACTTTAGTTTGACATAAATATTTGTTCCAAATTATTTATATTTATTATATTATTTATTTATTTTCTCACTTGCAGCTGCAAGTGAGAAAATTATAACAAAAGAATGGCTACAGTCTGAACCACTTCTATACAAGACTTTATTGTAATTGCGAAGGATATGTATTTAATGGACACAATGAGATGTCATGTAAACTATATCAATTAATGTGATGTTTTTGTTTTTGCGTGCAGTTAAGGCATCCTTATTCAAATCTGTTCCCAACATCCCCTAACTGTTTATTTCCCTTGTGTCCCTTGTATTTTCTCTTTTCAGCTGGTTTGTTTGTTTTTATTATTATTATTATTAGTATTTATTTTGTTGTTTGTTTGTGTTTTATTTTGCAGGTACTTTTTATTTTATGTATTAACAAAATAATATGAGTAATGTAATGAAAGGTCTTTGTTGTATAACAGAATGATCTTTGAAACACTTTAAAAAAAAGAAATGACAGCTGTCACTAGCAGATTTTATTAGCAGTAGCTAACTAGCTAGTTAAGCTAACGTTGGCTCCATGAGTTGGTTGACAACAGCATCACTGGCTGCATGTCCCAGGCAAAAACAGTTATTGTATTAACTAGTTCGTCCGAGCTTTATAAGTATGATTAGAAAGAATTGTAAGATCAGTCTCGTACTACACTGTTTGGCTGCTAAGTTGGCATACATGCAAGACCAATTATGCAAGAGAATGCTTTATTGTTTGTATTTTAGGGCATGCTAACAATTGCCACTCACATTACAGCAGTCAAATGCATTGTTTAATCCTTTACTTACACCTTTGCTCTTGTTCTTTTGGTATTGGAAAGCCTATAAAACAACAACACCACCTTCTAAAACAGACACCACCAACTGTTTGAAGGGTATCACCTTTATTAAAGCCCCATGCATACCGCTTCAGCATGTGGAGAAATCCAAAGCTTGACAGGCCTTGCTGTGCCTAGTTACGGTTGCTAAGCTATTATTGGTCAACCGCTGTTGGGGGCGGGGTTTAACAAAGGGTTAACTATCAGAGCGCTGGACAGGGTGAATGTAGCTGTGAGGTTGTCGACAGTAGAATCATGCAGGGGAGGACAGAAGCCTGCAGGCCAGTGAAGTGGGTCCAATGTGTACAATGAATGTAGGAGAGATGAGATGTGCTTGTAGCATGACAACAAACAAAGAGAGGGAGAGAGAGGGGGGGAGAGAGAGGGAGAGAGAGAGAGAGAGAGAGGGGGGGGGGGTAGAGTGAGAGTAGAGAGTGTGGGAAGAGTGAGAGAGAGATAGATCGAGGGGTTGGATATATGGTGGGGGAGAGCGCGATGTGGCCTATATTTTTAGATATAGTAGAAGCGTATCAATGCGCTTGTTCTTCGTTTTCTTTGTTAATCTATATCTCTATATCTTGTTTTTTTCTGCTTTTTCTCTAGCGTTTTATCTCTCTCTCCCTATAGAGATTTTTCTCGCTCTATCTTTTTTCTTATCTTACGTTCTATCTCTCCGCTCTCGTCTCTCTCTCCTCTCTCTAGGGTGGATCTAAAATCTTTTCGCTATCTCTCGCATCTCTAGAGTGGGAGAGACAGAGAGTGTGTGTTTCATGTAGAGAGCGTTCTCTCTGAATCTAATTAAAAAGCTCTCTGATCTACCACAATGGAGCATGTTTCAGATAATCTGCTGCTTTAATAGAGCACAGTTGTGTGTGTGTGTGTGTGTGTGTGTGTGTGTGTGTGTGTGTGTGTGTGTGTGTGTGTGTGTGTGTGTGTGTGTGTGTGAGTGAATGAATGAATGTACAAGTGGTTGACTTAGCATATGGAGTGTGTGTTCATTCTCCGCCCTGAGACACACAGTGCTCCTTCGAGGACTCATTACAAATAGTACAACCCCTTCCCCACGTCTCCTGTAATCCAGGTGCAGCTTCAATGACACAAAGTTACACAAGAATATAGTTTTTCTCTCCTGTTGTATCTTAGAGCATTTAAGAAAGTCGATTAGTAACTCACTAATTGTATATATTTGCAAAGGTTACATTAGGCATCAACAAAGCTACCAAAGGTTTGGATACAATCAGGCTATTTTAGGGTCCTCCCCACAATCCACAGACCTCTCTTTCAAAGGCTTTCATTGGAATATTTTCTCCAGAGTTAAGTGGTTTCAATGAAAAATGTCCATTCACCTCCTTTGTATTGGGGTGGAGGCAGACATCTCAAAAGCTGGACAAATAAAGGGACTATACGCATATATGTATATGTAATCTCACTGACGGCTGGTTTAAGTGGAATGTTTCTTTGTTATTTGGGTGAATGTTAAAGTAAAGAAGCTGAAACAAGTTAATGCATATTATGTTTCATTTTAATTAGACAATGACAACTATATCATTTTGTCAAATATGACCATGCAGCAAACAATAAGATAGAAAGTGATGAGAAACAGACTTGCACTTCTGCACGTCTCGTCCAGATGCTACAGACAGTGTGAGCTCCAGCAGAGGAGCAGACAGTTTGCTCTTATGCTTCTGTAGATGGATTTGATTGGAGACATGTATACTGTCATTAATGGTGTAGGTGGTAATGTTTTTTATCTCTGTGGTTGCCAGGCGGACCTGAGTTCTAATGTGCAGGACGACCCAGCGGCCTTCTACGGTGTCACCAGCCAATACGAGAGCTCGGAGAATATGACCATCACTTGCTCCACCAAGGTCTGCTCCTTCGGCAAGCAGGTGGTCGAGAAGGTGGAGGTAAGGATGGATTCAAATTATTGTGGTGCACTCTGGTTAAAGCTAAGGTAGGCAACATTAGAGAAGCCAGCAAGAGTACCAGAGAGATGTCATAATATCCAACCAAAAAACTCTTTTCCAAGCATTAGCCCCAAACTTCACTAAATCTATCGAGGAAGTCACCAAGTTGGCAACACTGACAGTAATCAGAATGAACGTAAAGAACAAACGCGGCTATTGTTAGAGCTCACGGCAGATATGTGAAAGGATTTAACAAACGTTACAGTCCTGGGACAGCCACAGATACCAGAGCTTGTGGTTTATTGATTGCTGTCGGGATGTAAAGAATGTTTCAACCAATATAACGCAAATGTTTCTCAAATTAAATTAAATTCAAATATTTTCATAGACATGATGTCTGCTGCTCATCACTGGAATCAAATACTAAAGGAATAAACTTGAAGTTTTCACATTTGCCCTTTTTAACTGGCTTTGTTGAAAGTCATGGGTTTAATACAGTTATTCAATTAAATTCAATTAAACACAAGAAATAAACTGCTTTCATAGGATCCGCTCACAACTAGTAACCTGATCCTGATGTGTACTAAAAGAAATGGTGGAGTTCCCCTTTAGTAACTGATTTGTCTCTCTCTCTCTCAGACGGAATACGCAAGGTTTGAAAATGGCCGCTTCATCTACAGAATCAGTCGCTCCCCCATGTGTGAATACATGATCAACTTCATCCACAAGCTCAAACACCTGCCTGAGAAATACATGATGAACAGTGTGCTGGAGAACTTCACTATTCTGCTGGTGAGGACATCAGTCAGTGTGCCTGTCTGTGTTATACTGTGAATAATGAACGCTTTTTTCATTTTTGTATGTAGATACATTTTTTAACACCAAACCTTTTCCCCCTCTGTGTGTGTGTGTGTGTGTGTGTGTGTGTATGTGTGTGTGTGTGTGTGTGTGTGTGTGTGTGTGTGTGTGTGTGTGTGTGTCCAGGTTGTGAGCAACAGAGACACTCAGGAGACCTTGCTGTGTATGGCGTGTGTGTTTGAGGTGTCCAACAATGAGCACGGAGCTCAGCACCACATCTATCGACTCGTCAAGGAATAACACACACACTAGTACACGTGCACACATAAGGCCTTTTGGTGATTAATTGGGACATTGGAGGTAAAATGCCTAAAAACTGAAAGTGTCTATCAGCCAAACAACTCGACTTAGTGGAAGAAAAACGGCTTCATTTTATACGGCTGCTCACAAAAACACCACTACAATGATTGGCTCCATTTTTATTTAACATCAGATGTATGCTGCAGAATCCTCCACATACATCTTAACTCCAACTTGAATATCAGATGTTCATTAGCTGTACAAAATAATAATAATTAATTAATGCAAAGCACAGTGAATCACACCAACATGGACCTGGGTGGTTTTCCCAAAAACATCCTGACTGATATCACCTGGAGAGGTCATGTCTCCTCCTAATTGGTTTCTTCCCCTCTTTCTCCCAGTAAATGTGTATTTTGCTGTTCTGTAGATGAAAGTGGTACTTCTGTCATGTGCTTTTGGAAAAGTCAACCCAGGGAAAAGAAATCTCACAAAACTCGCCGCCTGTGAAAGAGTGTGTGTTATCTGCCAAGATACTGACGGACAGCGAAAGTCAGACCCTGTGTATCATCAATAACCAGAAAAGAAAACAACACTACTGCATTATCATATAGTACAATATAGAGTCGGTTTTGTACAGATATCCACTGCAAATTGTGTGAGCTGCATTCTTGCACAAAAAAGAGGTTTGTTCCCAAAGAAAATAAATCACATTTTTAACTTTTTGTATGTTTTCTTTAAAAAAAAGACAAAAAAAAAGAATAGCTTCTAAACTTTGGGAAATTGTTTATTGATAGTAGCATATAGACTATATTTTAATTCCAGGAACACTATCTAAAATCTATGTTGATAAGAAAGTATAAGTTAAATTGAACAATTCAGGTACCTGTTTGTACAACAAGTGACTCTTCATCAAGATTGAATAAATCAATGTTAAAGCTATAATCCTTAAGCTTTCAGTCTCGGCTCTTTCAAATGCTACCTGTCAGTACTTCACAATAAAAGCAGCTCCATGTTGTCTCTGTTGAGCGCTTTCATTATGAAGCAGCTGCAGTAGGAACTGTTGTGTTAGCATTAGCATTAGCAGCTGTGATGCGGCTGCAGGAGAGTTAACAGTGAGGCTGGATTACATGTGTCGCCTTTAACAACTAACACTACCATACCGAGAGATAATTACAGATTGCTGAGAAAATGCAGACCATAAAATGTTTTTTTTAAAACAGGGTTTACTTCAAATCTTAAGGATTATAACTTTAGAAATGAAATATATCGTGGTCAGTCCATTGGGAAGCACTGTGAATCTTTAAAACACAACGACGTCATTCATGGCGTACAAGGGAAGGAAACATTTCAAAGTGTTCAAACAAAACTATGATTTTTCTGATCAGGTTTCACTTAATTTAATCTTAATTTAATTAAATTTAGTTCAATATTCTTGCACCAGCTAACTTGAGCTTTAACAAACTGACAAATGTGTTCAAGCCTGAAATGTTATTACGTCCATATTTGAATTGGAGATTGCCCTGACTAGAAGCCGTGGCATGCTTCTTCATTTTGAGAAACATGGTTGGAGACACAGTTCCCTTTAATCAGTCCAGGACTAGTTTCTTCCAGTTTGATGATATCATGTCAGAATTAAAGTCATTTATGAATCAAAAACCAAAAACTGTTGATGAAGTGTACTGTAGCAGGTGATGATAAGTGGTGTGTGTGTGTCATGCTCAGCAGCATGAAGTGCCTTTGGTTGGGAACAGCAGTAGACATTTATAATCTGTTTTGCGAAAAGTCCTGATGATTTGGTGTTGTAAATGTGTGTATAGAAAGGCATTTTAAAGGCATAATTATGTATCACATGCTCCAGTTTTCAGTGTCTGAGGGCTAACTATCCAAATTCCATATTTAATGGCTGTTACTTGTTGTAATTTGTAGACAGTCAGCAGTGAGCCGTTCTAAAGAATCGTAACTGTTCCCACAGGATGTTAAAGAGACACATTCTTGTTCGCTTCATTTGATGGCACTATTTACATGTATTTGCATTTGTGTATTACATGTATGTGTGATTCATGTTGAAACAGCTTGCACATTGTCTGGTGCCTCATTTTATAAAATACAACTTGGACTTCTAGAGAAGAGCAATTCTAATTTGCGTATCTTCACATCGCGGCTTTACAGCCGAATTGAAAGCGTTCTGAAGAACATACTGAAGAACGACGAGCCAGCATGCTGTATTCAACCATGAAGAATACGGTGTGCTGATTAACACAGTGTCTACACTCATGTGATTATGTTTCCTGTGTGACCAGCTGGGATGCTATGTGGTGTCCAGAGTACGCAGTGATTTCAAGAGAAAACCAGTTGACCAGACCTGAAATGAGCCATCTTTAGTCACAAGTGTTACATATTTGGTCTTAACGGTGACTCAGATCTGACTGCTGTGGAACCACCTTCAGTCTTCTACCTTTGTGCTGAAAAATGTTAAGATTTGTCATCGTCCAAAACGACTGTATTATGTCTAAAGACTGCTGTGGTTGTCTCTCAGGGTTACAAACATGTCCAACACCTGTGAATCATTCTTACAGGAAAACCCCTTTCAAAACCCCCTCCGCCTCCGCCTCCAACTTTCCCAGAGCTTTGTCTCACACTACAGTGGTTTGTTGTTTGCAGGCAGACTATAGACCTTCACAGCAGCGCACTAACATGTAACATGTACATGATAAGCCGACACACAGCTCCAGAGGGGCTGATTTTGCAATAATGACCCTCTGTCTGGACATCCCACCTGCTTACCAAAGACAGTCATCATGTGACACAGAATACAGAGGAACATGGATTTATTACAAGATAGAGTAACTTACCACAAGCTTCTGCCAAAAAATAGTTTCAAGGACTATCAACCTCCAAACACGTGTAGCTCATGGGCTACACTGTACAACTGTACAGATGTGAGTAAAACACACAACGAAATAAACAAAACGTGATGGACATAGGGTTTTGAACCTGGTTTAGAAAAGTGTGCATGTTTTTGTCTTTAAAAACACTTTTGATTTGACCTTATCAAATATGGACACCTCTTATCATCTTGGTTGGCAGACTGAAGAAGCCCTGTATGAGAAGGTCACAGGAAACTGATTTATTCAAATCACAGTGGCAGAAATGTCTGTTAAACTTAACAAGGACTCAACGATAGGGCTTTACTGTTAACTGTCCGCTCATTATAATCAACTAGAGACTAAAGTCACACAAACAGCCGTGTATTTGAAACCTTTTGGTCTTCAAAAAACTGCCAAGTTTCTGAGTCATCGTCATCTGTGTTGTTAATGTTGTCTCGTATGTGCAAGTTGGATATTTATCTTCTTTTCCGAACCACATGTGGCACAGAAATCCTGTCTGTAATCAATTCCAAAATGGCCTTGAATCTTTTTCGCTCCAGTGCATGTGCAGCACATCTGTATGTGCACTGAGGGTTTTTGATAAGGTGCTTTATATAAAGGTGACAATAACGTTTATTACAGATGTTGTGTATATCTTTGATATTCTAATGTTTATCCCATTTTGCGAAGAAGAGAGTACATTTAGGAACATCCAAAAGCTAGTAATGTATGCCTATTGGTACTGCACAGGGTCTGATCTTTGCTTTGTAACATTTGTTCCCCCTCATGGCTAAATGTATGTTAGATATTTTCTAGCTTTGTAGAAACTTTGTACGCATATGCTATTCAGTTTAAATAAATGGTCAGTTCCAAACTATGATCTGCAGTTTGTGTCATTAGTCCACAGTAACAATAATGCCGTGAGACTGAGCATTTATGTTTTATATTTTATTGAAATTGTCTGAGACTATATTATTATTTTATTATCTTATCATGTGACCAACATTCTACAAGTCACATGATTACAACTGAGCCATCTCCATGACAACAGAGCAAAGTCCAATTCACCGATGAATACTGTGAGATGTGGCTGAAACCACTCAGGAGGGGGGGGGGGGGGGGGCATTAAGGGGGGCCTTACACTACAGTTCTCCCCAGTTGCTTAATCACATTTTCTGAAACACTGTTGCATTTCTCACAACCTCAACAGATGGGTTATACTGTGCAGCACAATACTTCATTTGTCCTGCTCATGTTCATCACACATTAACATTTAACTTGTTGATGAAATAAAGTTTTTACACAAGTTCATCACCTCCACCAAAATAACGTGTTCCTTTATAGTTGCTTAAAGCTTGACTGTAGGTAACATCGGAGAAGTCAGCAAGATTAAGCTAGATTTTTAAATATTATCCAACAGCCCAACTGTTTTCCAATGAAAGAAGCTCACTGCTCCAGCTCCAGAAGTCGCTACATCTAGAGAGACAGTCCCCGAGTTGGCAACACAGACAGCCAAACAAAGTTACAAAGTGCTTCACACAGAAAAACATACAGTTATAAACTCACTATGTAAACTCTTGTTTCCCCCCTCTGTGTATGCAAATGATGAGAAATGATGTCTGTGGAGTTGTACCTAGTGATGTGTCCTTTCGTGTCGAGGCTTCGAAGCGTGTGTCGAGTAATCGTGGAAGATTTTTGTGAAGCACGTATCGAGGCTTGTGTTGATGACGCATGTGATGACGTTCGAAGCCTTGCGAACCTGCCGTACCACGTGACTGATTCAGGAACAGGTTCGCAGGTTTGGCGTGCGATTCGAAATATAAGGGGGAGCGAAACCGCAATTGAGCCTCCTCATAATCAACACTTTATATAACCACGAATGTGTGTGTTGTTGTTGTCGTAGTATGCATTGTTGCTGTTGAGTTGTTGGTATTACGTTTGTATTGGATCATTATGGAGCCAGCCAACTAGCGAAACAATTGTTATGCATGCCAGCATCATCTTCCTTGTGAGCAAGTAAAGATACCAAATCTAAATCTGTTGAAAAGATAATGTACATCCAACGTGTACATTACACATCCCTAGTGGCGCAGCTCGTGGAGCAGGCGACCCACATTCAAATGCTTGCCGCAGCGGCCCGGGGTTCGAAACAGACCTGCTGCTATTTGCTGCATGTCATTCCCCTTCTCTCTATCCAATCTTAAACTGCACTATCATTGAAGGCGTAAAAAGCCCACATTTGTTTCCAGGTACTCTATTCTCAATAACACGTAATAACGTCAATCTTTATTTTTAGATAAAACATTATATTCAGTCTTATATGTGCGTTAAAGAATCTTCAGGGCAAAGATACTTTACATCCACTGCAGCCTTGCACTTCGCCAGAAGCTTCAAGTAATGAACCCATTTTCGAAACAAGTGGTTCAGTGCTTCACACACCTAAGCCATGCCATTATAATTACTCTGCCGGTTTTACATTTATTGTCCACTTGATGGCGCCGTAGAGCAAATGAAGCACCATGAAACTTTGGCACATGTGCAAACCAATTGGATGGAAAGCTTCAATGCTTCATGAAGCTTCATCTCGCCATCACTAGTTGTACCTGTACACTGAATTTGACATGTGAGTGACATGTTGTGCCTTCATCATTTTAAGTCATAATTGTAAAAAATAAATGTTATTTCATTATGACACCAGATTACTAAAAATATGAGACATTTTAGTTTGAAAGGTTGTAACTGTTGGCTTGGATTTACACAGCGAGCAGAGTGCTGGACATGTCTTATACCATAGGTCTTCAACAGGGGGTCCCCCAGGGGGTCTGCGGAGGTACTGCAGGGGGGGGTCGCAAAATTGTTTGTAGATAAAGCAATTAAAAAAAACGAATTAAAGTTTTCTTGCTTTGCCATTCACATTCCCTCCTCTGCTGTACTTCGTGAAGGGCGGCGACACACACCTACAGTCAGAGACAGAGTGGAGGAAAGGAGAGGGGTGAACTAAAATAAATTGTTGAAGACCCCTGTCCTATACAGTATGTTAGAGAAGCAATGTAACCCATTGTAATCACTTAAACTATCCTAAAAGCATTACTTAGTCCACTGAAGTTATTATTAATATCACTTTGAATGATCTATGGAAGCAACAAAGCAGCCAAAGCAACCAGGAAATACTGTCACGTTATTTAGTTGTAGAAATGGCCCACAGAGAGCTTCGACAGGTGAATTCCACTCCAATGGTGTAGTTTCCCTTATGAACACCAGAGGGAGCCACACTCTAACAAGTCAACGCACCGCTCTACCAAAGCTCTATATTTCTAATCATGGCGTAATACATTTAAAGCATCACTTACATATACACGTTTGCATAAACACCCTCAATCATTCATATTCATGTGCTATTAAGATCATGGAATTATTACATCTCTATATATTTAATGGATTACGTCGTTGCATAACAGTAAATAGTGATTTCAATCACAAAATGGCAAAAAACTCACCTAACCATGATACTTACTGCTAACCAATGATGGACCTACATGTTTGGGTTTGTCTGACTTGCCTTGTGGGAACACAGGAAGTACCAAACCCTTGACAACCAACAATAAGTCTGCAGGCCAGAAAGACGTGATGACCTCACTTGAGAAATACCTTCTGTTATCTCACATGCCAGACACAGCACCCACAATCCTCTTTATCCAAAACTAGTGTGTTTGTAAGGCATGCTGCTGTGAGTAATACTGTGTGTTTGTGTCTGATATGTGCACACACACATGCATTAGTGTGTGTTCACATGCCCAGATGGTTTTCTAAGCAGTTATTTTACCAACAAACCTGGCCTGATGCATCACTCTGAGCTAAGGTTAGAGTACACAAACAGACTAATGGAGGCTGGTGGGGATGAACACTTGCCATTAGTGGAATACTCACACACATCAAAACATTCTTAATGCAGATAAATCCTTTTATGAGTTTCAGCGACCATATTCTTGCCTGAAATTGTTGAAAGAGCATATATTGGGGTCAGACTCTTTTTAGAACCCTGCAGGGTGTAGTAGATGGATTTCTTTCTGCCCTATGATCAATCCAGCTGAGTTTAATCATACTGAGACATTCAGCTGTGTGGGATTATGAAGATGAAACAGTATAACAATGCATACTGCAGTGCAACACTGCTGAGTAAGACTTTCCTCTATGCTTTAGCTTCATTCTGTGCTTCTTCTTGGCTTGTTATCTGGACTCATTAGTTCTACTTTGAGTAAGACATTATGAAGAAATACTATAAAATACATCCACAGAACTGCAGCAACAAAGAATGTGCTCAATTCTGTAGAAATATGTGAGAATTTATTATAAGAATGTGAGATTAGTGAACAATCAAATATAAAATGAGTTTTAAAATTCAGCGCAAACATCCTTTACCTCCTGTGCTGACTAAAGTATGGTTTGTACGCAACTGCACTGAAATGTTTCACTCCAAAAAAACTATTTTCTAAATCAGCTTTTTACTATGAGTCATGAATGATGTGAATGAGTTCTAAATGAACTCAACAGTTTTGCTTAGTTCACATGAGACATTTGCGTATTGCTGTTTTGTTGTGCTCTTGTCACTGGCTTTAGCAATGCACAGCATTTGAATCAGATGCAGGGTTGTTAGCTGGCGTTACCTGGGAGCTAAATATGATTCATATTAAATGTTATAGAAAATTAATGAAGATTTGAGTTTAATTTACAATGTAAAAATACTTCATTACAAGTCGAAGTTCTACTGTAAACATATATAATACAATACATACATACATATATGTAAAATTGTATTTAGAGTTTTCTATGAAAATACACTTAAATATGCAGAATGGCCTTTCAGTGGTGTTTTACTATTTTATATTATTGGGTTAGTCTGTTATTATTGATGCAATATAAGCATAGTGTAGGTGGAGCTGGTTTGAACTACTATCACAGTCTCACATGACTTGTGTATCCAGCTTTGTATAAATACATATATCATGTTGTATAATATGATCCTAAATTATGCCCGTGAAATCATAACATCCAGAGTAACTACACGTGTTGTGGAGTAAAACGTGTACTACACGATATGCCCATGAAATGTTAAAAAAGAGAATAAAGTGTAAATACTCAAGTAAAGTATACATTCCTCAACATTGCGCTGAAGTACAATACTTCAGTAAATATACTTAGTTACTTTCCACCACAGCTTGCATAATAGTAAACTAAATCTTATTTTGGAATTATGTTTCTTATTGTTATACAAATCGAAACACTGATCTTTGACCTTGTAGACACAGCAGGCAGTACTCTACACTGACACACACGTCTAAATATAAAAGTCATGTGATGAGATTATAAACAGAAACTGTGTGATTTGGGATTAATGATCAAATTAACATGGAAACATGCATTTTCTCTCCTTGTAAAATGAACTATTTAACAACAGTCAGCCTTTTCTTCACACTAACATTGAACTCAACGAAGACTTTGTTTCACAAAGAGAGAGAGAGAAGGGAGGTAGGGAGGCGTGTCCCAGCCGTTACAGCACCCTCCTGTTTTGTCCCGCACACAGCCGAGCAGCCTGTCCTGACACAAGGACGCTCCTCTCCTCTCCGGAGCTGTGCGCAGGGCTGACAGCAACCAGCCGGGGAGAGAGAGATGATGTCCCGGCAGGCAGCCCGGGAATAGACGACTGGGGAAATATGAATGGATGTAATTTTTCTGAGCACAACTCAGGCCTTCAAGGCGGATCAAGGTTGTTTGTTGTGGACTGATCGTATTTAAAGTGGGATCTGATACGCAGCGACGGGAACGTTGAGGATTTGTTTCTGGATTAATGTTTTGGCTTAATTATGTTAAGTCCACTTCAAATGTAGTGAGGACTTTAAAAACTACTTTCGTTTTCTTTACTTTCTGCCACAAACAGACGGACACAGAGAGGCTACGTTGTTGAAACTTTTTTTCCTCTCGTTAAATTGAAGTAGAGATGGAGCCGGAGGAGGGGAAGATCTCTGTGTGGGTCTGCCGGGAGGAGAAGCAGGTCTCCGGGCTGACGAAGCGAACCACCTGCGCCGACGTGGTCAAAGTCCTGCTGGAGGACCAGAACCTGCAGCAGGGCGACTCTGCGGCGATGCTGTCCAGCTCCCCGCAGTCATACTGCGTGGTGGAGAAATGGAGAGGCTTCGAGAGGATTTTACCCAACAAGACCAAAATCCTCCGGCTGTGGAGCGCATGGGGGGACGAGCAGGAGAACGTCCGCTTCGTCCTGGTGAAGAACGAGGCTTCACTGCCCAACAACGGGCCCCGCAGCGCCGAGGCCCGGGTGGTCCAGAGCCGGGAGAGTGGAGGTCCGGGCGGAGTGCTGAAGGGCACCGCCAGGACTTGCTGGACCGCCGCGGCCGCTGCCGCTAACCTGTCGCAGGAGAAACAGAGGCGCATAGTCAGGAAGGCTTTCAGGAAGTTGGATAAGATGAACAAAACGAAAGAGCCGACTGTTCCTAAAGATAAGGGCTCGGTGGAGAAGATGGAGACCCTGGTTCACCTGGTGATCTCCCAGGACCACACAATCCGCCAGCAGATCCAGAGGATCAAGGAGCTGGACCGGGAGATCGAGCGGTTCGAGGCCAAAGTGCACTTTGACCGCATCAAGAGACACGGGGTAAACTATGTGCAGGACACATACATGGTGGACTCCTCCTCGGAGGCTCCTGCTCCTTCGGACTGTAAGCGCAAAGCGGAGCAGCAGGACACGCGGTGCACAGCGGAGGGGGTCGCGCAGTTCGAGGAATACGCGCGCAGGTGTGAGGAGGTGGTGCGGCTGCAGGAGGAGGTGACGGAGCGCGAGGCGCTCGTGGAGAGCATCACCGGGGAGATCCAGGAGGAGCTCAACCGGCGGTGGATGAAGCGGCGGCGGGAGGAGAGAGGAGCGGAAGCGGTGAAGGACACAGACAGCGTCGCGGAGGAGATGTGCTTGACTGTGTCTGCGGCTCCATCTGTGGAAGCAGAAGAGGACAGTTTGTCTGAGAACGAGTTCGTCCTGGAGGAGGAGAGGATCAAAACGCAGCTCGACACAAGCCTCTACATCGGCCTGCGGCTGAAGACAGACCTGGACTCCATCAGGGGGGACTTGGACCTGAGTTTGTCCCTCTGGGAGACCAGGGAGAGTGAACTTCTGGACCTACTGGCCAAAGTTGAGACCATGGAGATAGAGCAGGTGACTGACGAAGGTATGGCAGAGGTGGGTGCAGTGAGCGCCGAGGCTGAGCCCGTGCAAGTTGAGAAGAGTAGCGTCTGGGTGGAGCAGGCCAGAGGTCTGTCCAAGACCTGCAATACCAACGATGAGGACTCGGACACAGGCCTGAGCTCCATGCACAGCCAGGACTCTGACAACCCACCTGTATGCGAGTCACTGGTATAGACTCACTTTGTGGAGCATGTTGGACTTAAAGCCACAAACTCAGGGGCAGAGAATCAGTGTTGGCAATACTGGGAGATATTCTTCCCTACCCAAAACGCACCTCAGTATGGATACTGTAATTCTATAGCAATAATTCCTATATGTAGTTGCACAATAAGCTAGGAGGGACAGCATGCTTAGAGAGGTTTTATAGGCCATGTTGCTCCATAGCTGACCTTTGACCTCCATGAGGAGAGTCAACAACGTACCCATTATTAAGAGAAGTATAGGAGTATTATAATAAGCCACTAATAATCTGTAGTCTTCAACCAGAAACTTTAAGGTAAACTTTATCACAGGTTCACAAAGAGTTAATAGCAGCTCGCTTTTGTCAGGATAAGGTCTGACTTTTTGCTGAAGCCACTGAAAGATGGGGCTGAGTGTTGTACTCTGTAAGTAGGCCAATGGCCATAAACACACAGGTTTCCTTTTAAAGGCCCTCATCAAGTGTACTTTGATGCACAGTAAAGTACTGTTAGGTCATCTCCAAACAAGCTCTTTCAATTAAACAAATGCACGATAAAGATGAGATCACTTCACCTCAACCTCTTCAAAATAAGATTGAAATGTACAGAAAGTCAAAAAGACTATCCACAACTAATATTCTGAATTGTATCAGGTTTTGGGAAAAATGGAAAATGCATGACTTTGTGGATTAGAGTTGAAACACTGATCCATATCCTGCGGACTAAGCAGAGGAGATCACTTGATATTGTCCTCAGTATAAATAGTGTCTGTCTTTAAAGCACAAAAAGTCCTATTTATTAACAACATGTTAGAGCTGGGTCATCTACTCCACTCTGTCCTGCACTGCTCAGCTTTCATAGGCTGATTGAAACATTTGATGCTTATTTCTGTCATCACAGCTCTTTATTGACTGTTTCATTGTTGTTTAATTTAAAACAGTGGTTCTCAACCGTTTAAAACAACAGCTTACAACCTCTCATGGAAAGTTACATATTTCATGAGCTGTGAGCATTTCAAGCAAAGAGGGATTTATTGATCAAGTGGTGTAATTTGAATAATTATAGACCTAAAGAGAACAAAAAACAAAAAGACGGACAAATAAATGTCCTAAAAAATGAACATAATTTTATTGGGCATAATTATGTTTGTTGTTGTTCTCTCCTAACTTGTAAATGATGTCACAGTTCCTCATATTTATTTATTGACCACCTGAGGAGGTCCTGAACTCCTAGTTGAGAAACACTGGTTTGGGGTAAAAGTTGATTCAGTGTCCTGGTGAAACAGCCACAGAGAGATCAGGTCAGAGTGTAAACTCATCTTTAAACGTGGACTCCAGCCATTTAATATTTCACTTCTATAAATGTGAAGGACACTCACACAAAGAGACAGATTTAAAAAACAAAATTGTTGAAAGTCAAGCAGCACAGACTAAGATTTCCTGTCCCTAGTATGGATCACGCTCCAAAAACATTCAATGCTACATTTCCCATGATGCAGCTGGATCTTTAATTAGACCCCCCTGCCTCCTAAATGCCCACTTCTTTCATTTGTAATGCAGGCTTTGTGTTAAAAATATAAAATCTGAAGAGCTTTAGGTGAACATTAGATACTCCTGATGATTCTTGTTCCGGCAACAGAAGATAGTATACAACTGTTTCATTACTCCTAATGACAAGTAAGAACACCATTCGGATGATGGCTTGTTTCTCTGAAAAGCATCTTACTCAGCAATAATCAATAATCAGACAACAAGAGCTTCATGTTTACCTCAAGGTTCAAGTCAAGGAGTTATTTCCTCCTTCAGAAAAGGCTTTATCAGATTTGACAAGTTATTGTGTACGAAAAACAAACACACCAGCAACACAAACGTGAACCTGCACATTAGACATCTACAGTTTAGTAGTATGTGTAGTTTCTTGTCTAATTAACCATTGCATTTAACAATTTATGGAAAGCCAGGAAGTCCAAAAAGTCAAAACATTGGCTTTTCATACTTAACTCACTTGATGCATTATTATCCTCAGAAATGTTACACTTATGCAGAAACACAAGTCAAGCTGTGCATACAAATACCTGTAAGATTACATTTTAGGATGCTTTTGAGAGAAATGACCCCATTTAGTCATCTCAAAGTGCCCATATCTCTGAAGGCTGTGACATTATGGGAACTATTTTAAGCCTCAGTTCACTTTGTACATGCAGGAAAAAGTTACAGTATTAGCGGTGCTTCCTGGAACTGCAACAGAAAATAAAACAAAAGCTCCCACAATACATGATTTTGAGATCATCCTTCAACTGAATCTCTCTGTACTTTTGTCAGACTGTCGTGATGTCAAAACTTACATGGTTGAATTTGTCCAACTGTAAAATGGTGATAATGAATAACCTTGTAACACATAGAAGAGACTGATGATAGTGTTTCTGTGGAGTTAGCTGTTAGCCTTTTCCAAATACAAAATGACCTGTGTGTAGCTCATTTATGTAGCTTGTTCAGGGACAGTTAGGGCCTCTAAGTCCGTGACATTCAGTCTGCTAGATGCAACTCTGAGGCTACAGCAAGAGAACTCATATGCACTGTGGCTGCACCGTAACACCAGTCAGCACATTATTACACATGACTGTTAGTGTTGAAATAAAGAGCAAAACCTCCTTGGCTTGTAGTGTGGCTTTATTTGGTATAACTGGCGTGTCTCAGAGCATTTTCACGTGTGAGCAGCTCCCTGTTTTCACAACTCAATGAAGAGACGACATTTCCACACATAGTTTTGCATGTCATGTGTGGTTTTTGGATGGAAAAATAGTTTAGTTAGTTTTTTATTTTTTAACTCTAGGATACAGTGTTTGTATAAATGTGTGTGTTTTTGCATCGTGTGTATTTCCACTCCTGTTATCCTGTCATACTGGTCATGCAAAGTTGTGTTTAATCGCTGCTTCCTGATCAATCTTGCATAAACTCCTGCATTAATGATGACAGGGTGAAACAGAGATCTGCATGTACAGAGCAAAGCTTTACAGTTTAGGTTACAGGTTAGTAACACATACCTCCAGATGTTCCTCAGGTGATGTCTTAAAGGGTTAGTTCAAGGCCAAAGAAATATTTTTTTCTGACACTGACTAACTATACAGATGTTTTTGTTTTGTTTTTGTTTTGTTTTTTCAAAGTTTTGCAATATCTGTTTCTGAGGTTTTTTGCATCCAGCCAAATGAATGAAGCTGAATGGAATTTAGTTTTTGGTGCTTGCAGCGATGATGAATGACATTTTCTATATTTAACAGCAGCATCCCTTTTTAGAAACACTGCGAACTAATGTGACTCTGGATAATTCTCACTGTGGACAGTTTTCAAGGGGTTAATTGTGGATTATCCAGAGTAAAGGTCATGCTCCATTACCTTCATTGGGAGAGTTATATTCTACAATTATAAATGTATATATGCTAATTTTTCTACAGGCGTGTTCCAGTGTGTTTAGACACTTTAAGGCCAACCCAGGTCATAACTCATTTCTCTTTTTGTCTACATGACTGACAAGTCAAACCTACTAGACCATAAGAATGCAGACATGTCTCCTTACGAAGGTTATTATTTTGTTCCAGTTTTCATTGTTCTGCGATGCAACTCTGGTGATTATACCATACCCTGTGCTTGCTACGTTTGGCATGTATAGCAGTATTTACAGAGCCTGTGTCTACAGAACAAGCCTTATATCTACATCCACAGGGGAAGTGCTCTTATGAGTACAGAGGAAAAGGCTACAATGCAGCAAGTGTTTACCCAACAGGCTCTGAGCATTATGTGCATCAGTGGGGAAATACCTAAAAAAGTGCATGTGTGTCAAGAAATATACAGAGACTTTTTTTGTTCTCACTGCATCTTTCACCTTTCTGACTGCTGAACATGTGCAGTTGAAACAGCCAACATACTGAAAGAAGTTGATATTTAAACTTTTAATCGGCAGTCGAAAAAAATGACTAAAAGAAGTTAAAGTGGCAGTTAAAATGGAAGTGCTAATGTTCAGTCATTCAATTGAAGTCATTCAAGTGTCATGAATTGCATCGCAAGAGGCAGTTGAAGTGGAAGTCCTGTAAGAAATGAATGGCAGTCTAAGTTTATAAACTGAAAGAAGTTGTCAGTTGAAGTGGAAGCATTCTCTTGAAAGATGCACATTTTGCAAAGTTTGCATTTGAAACATTTGAGGCAGTTGAAGCAAAGTTACTGGAACAAGTTAAAATGGCAGTTACAATTGAAGTGTTAAAAGAATTTGAAGTTTCTGTTTAAGTGAATTAATTTGAAGTGTTAAATTAAAGCTTTGCGCTGGGTGGAGTGAAGGACTGAACGGAGCTGAAATTGGAAGACGAAGAGTCGCATGTGTCAGTTTTAGTGGAAATGAATGGCAGTTTATGTGTAAGCACTGAAAGCAGTAGGAGTAAATTGTATATGAACAGTGGAAGTCTTGAAAGGGTTTGAAGCAACTTTAGTCATATAAACACTGAAAGGGGTTGATGTGTCAATCAGTTGAGCTGAAACCACTGAAAGCTGAAAGCGCGAAGTTCCATAAAAAGGTGGAGAACATAGACACCAACTAAGATCCCCACCACATGGACAAGCAAGACACTCTTTGCATTTTCTTGGAATTGGAGAAGGGACCGAGAACAGTGTGGAGTTGAAATGTTTACCCAACAAGAGCATAGGTGGAGGAATACCAGGGAAGTGTGTGTAAGTACACAAATACAAATAGGACGATATGTGTATCCCTAAAAGATGCAGTAAGACTTATTTCCAGGCTCAGGTACCGTGATGGAAAACAATTATTATGTTTCACTATTCTTAACATCATTTGATTTAATGAATAAAATAGAATATGGTGTGTTTTACATGGCTGAAGCATCAACTCAGCAAATACCTTAAATACCTAGCAAAGACAGATCCTAACTTTGACATTATCACGTGAAGTAAGATGTATTTCCTGACAGCTCAGTCAACTGCCAGCTTCTGATCTCTGTCTCATGTAAATGTGTCACTCAGTCATCTGATTCCATCTATTTAATTCCTACACTGACTGGTTTCTAAATCCATCGAGGTTGTTGAATTTATCAGTGGCTACGTCAGCTGTACTGGCGAGTGAGTTCACCCTCTTTGGATTATTATACATTTATGAATGTTTGAGTGATTGAAGCTGGGAGCTGACACCCACTTTCTCCTGTGTCTTCAGTGGCAGATTGCAGTTCAGTTACACTGTCAGGTTACAGGTTAATTTGATAGGCTCCTCATTCTCCTCTCTACTTTCTTTCTGTATGTTTTACTCGACCGTCTTTTCTTCTTATCTGCCTCCACAAGCAACAGGCTCTCACGTTTTGACCCTCTAGAGCAGGGGTGGGGAACCTCCGGCGAGACCATTTGATCCGGCCCTCGAGGTCATTCATAAACACACGCAAAAAGAAAAGAAAATTAAAAATCTAGACAGCAATAGACGGGCGATTGACTGTTTTTCCTGGCCAAGGTCAGGGTCCTTGAACACAACACGAGCGGAACGTGTCATCACGTGGTCACGTCATGTCAAACTTCAGTATTAAACGAGACGGTCATTGACATCAGTGAGCGCAGCGTGGCGAGTGTAAAACAGAGAAAGCTGGATGCAGAATGTTGCACTTTCCAGGAGAAATGGACGAACGATTATTTCTTTGAGGAAGTAAAAGACTAATGTGTCTAGTGTGTGAAACTTGCGGTGAAACACGAAACATGCCGAACTGCACGAGCTGACAGGACGAGTGCGTTTGGAGAAAGTTAACGCTCTTCGGTGGAGTTTGGCCCAACAAGCAGCTCTCTGCAGAGCGTAACATGAAAACATGGACAGATAGAGAGGTAGACCACCACACCAAGAACAGACTGTTCCACCACTGCTGTGCAGTTATCACTACCATGTGCAATACTCACTTTATTTTCTATCAACCTCTTGGTACTTATATTAGTTTTTATTCTATTTAATTATTGTGTACTGCCTTTTTACTTCATATGTTCTTTTGCTGTGACGAGATACATTTCCCCGTTGTGGGACTAATAAAGGATTTCTGATAAAACAGAAAGATACAGGATAAAAAGTTGCTTTTTTGCACAGCATATATAAGAAAGGTGAAATGAATGGGCTGTGTCTAAAAACATTTTTGCAGAGGTTATGAGTTCAATAAATAATACGGCCCTCGAAGGATGTTGTAAAAAGAAAATGGCCCTTGACATGAAAAAGGTTCCGCCCCCTGCTCTAGAGGCATGTAATGTATAATGTCAGTTAATACTTTGGGGGAAATTTTCTATTTCTTATTTTCTTTCTGTCGAAGTTAGAAGAGAAGATAGATACCACTAATGACAGTGTTTTAAATATGAAGCTGGAGTCAGGATTTGGTTAGCCTAGCTTAGCATTAAGAGTGGAAGCAGGGAGAAACAGCGAGCCTCTGTCCAAACAACTCTTCAGCACAATAACACTGTATATAGTTATGTGCCGGAACTAATTCTTAATAAACAACAGCCAGGTACAGTGACTGTGTTCAGCCCCCCTGAGCAAAAACTGCCTGCTGACCACATTGGACTAATGCCAGAGATGCTGCAGAACAGTAGCAGCTAAGCTGTTGTTTGCCAATAAATTGTTCAAGCATGTAAATCTTCCTAAAACACAAATTTTTGTTCTTACAGTGCTGTTTATGCACAATTTAAATAAATGAGATACATTCAGTGAATTGGTCTTTGTATTTTTTCACTTTGGACAGAGTGCAGTGTAATAGCATGAATTAGTATGTAAAACATGTAACAATAACTAAAACTAAAACTCAAGACGCTCCCAAAATATCCAATGTGAACACATGGTACAAAAGAGGAAGGCGAGTGATTGCACTCAACTACAGCTATCAGAAATAATCTGTTTTATATTAAATAACAGAATTGAACTTAGCATTAAATTCAGATCGGGGCACCACACTTTGAAAAGGGAAAATTGATAACTAATGAATTCAATCTCAATTCTGAAGGTTGCTACCAAGTTCTTGTCTCATGAACAGTGACTAATGTTTCACACACACAACAACACATAATCAAGTTCTTTATGAAAGTTTTATTAATTAATGATGAACAATGTATGCCTGAAGGAAGACCATGGTAATTTTTCTATTTTGATGGGAGATCCTACTTATGATGTAACGCTTAGTAATCATAACTATCAACCCCATCGTCACCATCATCACAGGGACATTTCTCCTGCTGGGGGAGAAGTGGTGCTGGAGGGCATGTCAGTTACAGTGGACACCAAGAGTGATCAGGTTCTACAGCGGAAAGACTTCCATAGAAACTTCTTTAATCCACTGTAACAGCATCCTCCATTTTCTGATGACAAGAGGTACGCTCAATATGTTTCAACCATAAAGAAATCTTTTCTCATTTAAAAACTGCAAATCTCAAACAAAACAAACTGACTGAAGGGGGGCTGGTATCACGGCTGTGATGCCCACTGTCTCTGCCTAAGTGCCCTTGAGCAAGGCCCTGAACTCTAGGGGGCGTTACACTGCAGGCGATCCTGCAACCTCTCTGATGAAATGCATCTGTGTGGGGGACTGTATGTATGTGTCAGTGGGAGGGATATGCGAAAAGATCAATTGCTTTGCCTCTATTGTCAATAAAGTAATTCTCTCTCTCTCTCTTCTGTATTGTACACAAATGCTATAATGTTTAATCATTCTCATACGGCCCCTATTTACTTGGGCTGGTTGTGTGCGCGCGTGTGTGTGTGTGTGTGTGTGTGTGTGTGTGTGTGCGTCTTTGACCTCCCAGTGTCTTGCTTGGCACAGGCAGTGTGAGACCATTCATTTTACTCAAAACACAGGAATTTATGTAACTTGACATTCAGGCTGCAGGGGATACTTAACTGTGTGTGTGTGTGTGTGTGTGTGTGTGTGTGTGTGTGTGTGTGTGTGTGTGTGTGTGTGTGTGTGACTGAGATAAATAGAGACAAACAAAGATAAAGAGACAGGAAGAGAGAGCGATATGGTTAGGTTATGCAACCTTGTTA